>NC_079894.1:2113614-2208614 GCF_024868665.1 Triplophysa rosa | reverse complement strand
ATACTGATCCTCTTCAACACCGATACTCTCACTGTAACAAATCCTGAAAGACACATTTATATCTGGAACATCCTGGGTATTATAAAGGTCTCTAAACAAAACATCATGAGGTAATAAGAGATAAAAACACTATTACTAATACTCAGCAAGAGACTTTAATATTTTCATTTTTAAAACACACTTTAACTGACAGTAAAAGTTTCTCAAAGAAAAAAGTAGAGTTTCACCTGAGCACCACCTGAACAGGCATCGATCCAGACGGAGATCTTCGGAGGAAGCCAAGCAATTCAGAATCAATCCATTCAATAAAATCCTCCAAAGACACAAAAACCCAGCAGCAGCCCAGCAAAGTCAAATAACCCGTTCATTCATTACCGTGTCCCGTTTTTGAGAGAAATGTTAAAAACGCTCGTTTGTAAGATTAATGAAAGAAGCATAGATTTACTTTTTTAATTACCAAAAATATTACCAGCATAACAACTGAAAAGTTAAAGTCCCAGTGAAATGGGACAATGGCAATTTTTTCATGAAACATTGCAACGTTTATTGTAAATAGTTTACCAATGTGAGTCATTCTCTTTTTTAAATTCGTGTGCCCTCATAATCTTCAGTTAAAATCTGAAAATGCACTTCCGCCCTGAAATGACAAACCATCTTAAATGACGTATGTTAGACGGCTTGGGCGGAGCCTCCGTTAACTCCTCCCCTTCAACTGTCAGTCTGCTGCCAGTTCCGTTTCAAAACGCAACGGCTGTTTTATACATCCAATCGAATCACAGAAAAAAACGAACGCCACGCCCACTATTTTTCTCATTCGAAAAATGCCTTTACACGCAGTCGGAAATGCGTTAAAATAGGGAAGTAAAAACGATCGCAACTTCTGGTTCACGGGGACTTTAAGAACGTTCTAAACAGACGCAAAGAAATATGACCGGCGTCCCCACGATCAACGTCACAAATGTGCTTAAATTCGACCGTGACCTAGTAACAGCTTATTCGCATCATATTGACTTTTGAACCTCACTGAATGTAAAAAAAACGCTTTAGCATAAAGAACTAAAGACATGTTTCTACATCCCAAAACCAACAAACTCACTGAGCGTTCTGGATCTGAGCCTGCTGACTCGCACTGAGATGAAACCGAAAGTGTGAGTTCTGCAGGGGTCCACCGAACACGGGCACTGAATACACAACAATAACACAAACATGTAAACGGTACACACCAGTCAACATTTATGAACAAAAATCTATTATATAATCCACGAGAATGCAGATCCTGCTGTAAATAATGGTGTAAAAAATATACTGTATATATTATGCACATACATTGTTGACAAATAATATAGAAATAATGATAATATGGACAACATCATTTGAATGCAGTAAAGAGGCAGATATGACTCTGGCTCTAATAATAACTTATAAATGGTTACATTTATGAATTACGTTCTGCCAGATCATTCTGTGCATAATAACTTCATCTCATATGTACAGTATATCATACCTAGAGGTGTAGGGGGTAGAACGGTCTCTAGTGTCTGGTAGAAGGGCAGTTGAATCATCTGGTTTTCTGTAGAGACGGCCGTCAGTGATCCGGGTTTGCTGGCTGACACTCTCTCTGGCATGGAGATGGTTTCCACAGGACCGGGTGTGATGGGATTGGGCTTTGAGCTCCTGCGAGCATCTTTCGAGACCTGTCGGAGTTTGTGCAGCTCTTGGACGGCGAACAGCAGCTCGTAACTGCACTCGTTCTGCAGGAGATCCACGACTCTTTTCGTGAGATCTTTCTTCAGGCCACTTTTATTCCTGCCCATCCTGGAGAGCAGAGAGCGAAGCTCGGTCACCCGTAAAGCCTCCAGCATCCCCTGTGGTGAGACGAAAGACACTTTCTATCAACTATACACTGAAGGATGCAAATGAAATCTAGAGCACATCCGTGACACCTAATAGGGCATGTTTTTACATTGTATTGGGTAAGTTTTACACACTTTAATGATGCTTCAAAATGCAAATAGTCAACACGACACAAAAGAATCCAAAAGTCATATACAAAGAATAAAAAACACTGTTTTGGTCAACAGACATGTCATTCGGATTTTATATTGACCTGATATATCAAAAATGCTCCTATCCAGAGGACCCTTCATTCACAATGTTACCTCTTTAAAAAGCTACTTTTTCATCTTCATTTATGGTTTAATTGCGTTCAAACAAACAAACAAACAGTAACACATTCAATGGCAAGACCAACGTGTCATATAACGGTACTGCTTGTGTTTGATCTTCATGTTTACGTGAAACAAAACCCAATAAAATACTTGCCATGGCTTCCAGAACCTCAGTGGACATAATTATGGAAAAT
Source organism: Triplophysa rosa (assembly GCF_024868665.1). Classification (NCBI taxonomy): domain Eukaryota; kingdom Metazoa; phylum Chordata; class Actinopteri; order Cypriniformes; family Nemacheilidae; genus Triplophysa; species Triplophysa rosa. The sequence continues at coordinate 2,206,252 of NC_079894.1, read as the reverse complement.
CAGCAAAAATATATATATTTAAAAAAGTGTTTACAATTAAATCTAGCTTAAATGAAACGACAACGGCTTGACGCGAACGTCATCAATCAAATCGAGTCCGTGTCACGTGACCGGGGAAGCCGCAGCAGGTGTGGTCACGTGTGTCCGGAGAAACCGATGGGACGAACTGAACTAAATGTTTTTTGATATTTTAACATTTACTGTTAAAATTCCACACGTAAATGAATTTATAACTGTTATTAAAACAATTCTGTAAGGAATATCGGAACTGAAAAGGTTTAACAAAATTAACAGCACGTCATTGTTGTCGTAAAATAGCCGTTTTTAGGATTTAGAAGTACAACCAAGGAGTTTATTGGAATAACAAATAAGTATATAAATTGCTTTATTCATATATAAATATAAATAATGAATAAACCCCGTTTAGCAAATCCTTGCTTTATAGTCTCAGATCACTAGAGGGCGTAATTCACCATAAATGTAAAGACTCAAAAATACATCACATTATGATCATATGAGCTTTTCAGACAAAGAAATGCGCCCTGCACTAGAAAGGAGATGCAATTTGAAAAGTTCCTTTTAGAAAATAATAGTATATTTTTACATAACTGGACTATAGGAATTTTCATATACACATACAAATAAACAAAAATAAAAACAGAGAAAACATAATATATAAAGAAAAATAAACGCAGCTGTCTGCACTTCACTGAGTTCACTATGACTAAAGATGTGCTGCATCCCGGGAGCACCCGGATGTTTTTCCAATTTCAAAGTCAGTTCTTTTTTTGAACACCAACATTTAGAGATTAAATCGTCTTTGACACAGATACAGTTCTAACCTCACAATGGATTTCATAATGAACACATCAGTCTCATGCCAGGCTGTGAGGTGTTTGTTCGAATCCAGCAGCAGAGGGAGTTGAAGATCCTTTTGGAAAACATCACCTGCACATTTCCAGGGGTTGTTTCCATGACGCCCAGAGTCTCTTGGGATGGCTGCGTGTCCATGGAAACGACTCTGTCCAGTGTAGTGGCCGGAGACTGTTGACCTTAGGAGGTGACCTTTGACCCGAGGGTCACTCAAGGGGTCGAGGGGTGAGCGGTGGCCAGAGGGCTGGGACAGTACTCTCACTGATTGGCTGTCCTTTCATCTGGCTCAACCTTCATCTAGACGATTAGAATATTGACCAATTTGCCAGGCATGTAAATTGCAGAGACCTCAGCACACACATTCTGTCACCAAAATTTCATTTCCAAAGGTTTGCCTTCCGAAAGCATCAGTGTTCGGATGTGTGGCTTGGTAATAGTTGCGTTTTTTGACCCGTAGTTTTAATGAATGGGAATTTAACATTCTTGTAAATGAAAACCATTTATTTTTTATTGCACAGATGTTTTCATCTTAATATAAATTCTCATCAGATATTTTTAATTGTCATATGGTGTATTTTGTATACAGTAAACATTAAATGCAATGAATAGAATGTTTAATCAGCCATTTAAAGCAATGCAACAAATTCTTGTTTTTTTCTCATTTTTCAGTCGTTGCAGCATGTGCCGGAGTTTGCTCATAGCTTTGCTCGCCAAACTATCTGTTTTCAGTGATTGGGTTTAAAATGGCACCAGGAGGGGTTTCTATGTCACCGTGGATAGTAAAAGACACGTGATCAAAAGCTAGTTCCTCCCGATAATTTATGCCCTGCAGCAGATGGCTTGTCAATATCAATATATTAATTTAAAAGCAGTGTCGGATCAAGACGGCCATGTGTTAGAGTCCTGGGGATGAGATGGGGGGATACAAGGGCAAAGAAAGAGGAGACATTTCTCCAGACTACGAAATAAAGAATCTGCTGTAGTTAAAATGAAAATGAAAAGAGCATCATGGGATGGCGCGGGTCATGATCAAACAGAATACTAGAAACGTTTACCGTCCTAGTTTTCACCAAAGCGGAGCAACATCAGGTTCTGGAAGTGAACATCAGGTTAATTCTGTTTTCTAGGATTAGATCTCGAGCACGTGAGATTTATTGGGAAGCACTCCGTTATTTAAAAAGCAGGTAAACGCCGCCTGAACTCTCTTGACCTTCTCTCCTCGGACGCCATAAAACATTTCTGATGTGTGACAGATCATAAACGCCACGTCCGGCTCGATAGCGGTCGGTTGTGTAACATCTCTCCTGGAGAATTGAAAACAAACCGTTCACCTTTGACCTCGCTCACGTCTAACCCCTGAACCTCTCGGAGGCTGAAAGTCACACAACAACCGAGCAGCAAACCCTCCTGAGAAGCGATTGATTTCTTCAAGAGTCTCTTTAGATCGACCTTCTTCTCTTTGAATGTTTGTAAAAGAACAACAAGAAGGCCGGAGTGATGTATCCACAATCATCTTGACGACAACGACGCTGAAGACATAACTGAGAAATCTCACATCACATCGCATTCAATCAAACCTGAAGCTCCTGACGTCAAACATACATTATTGTTTTGCATGTCCGTAAATATTTCTGCTTGCTTAAGTGCCCTTATAGATTTGATTATGGTGATCGGAGCAATGGGACACGAGAGGTGACCTCATCTGACCTCTGACCCCTGACATATGGCAGGAAGTGCACTAAAATGTGATTCGTGAAATTCGTCCTGACGTACTTTTGCACATGGAAAAAGCTCCTGACAAAACACATCTTACATTTGAATCTTTATAATCTAAACACTTCCACCACATTTTGTTATCCAAGAATCACAATAAACTCACTACAACTATTTGAGATAACACAAATGTAACTATGGGAATTATGTTGTGAAAATTGGTGTCACGATTTTATATTCGAGCATCTTCAAAGAAGCCTTTTGCTTAAAATTTCTATTCAAATTTGAATAAGCATCTTCTTAAAGTCTCACCTTGGCCCGAGTATTCTTATCATCATTCCGTCGTCCATTTCAAAAACAATTCTTAAATGTACTTTTTATTTCTAATAACAGACATTATGTTTTTCTCTGGACACAATTTATTTTAAACAATCAGACATTCTCAGATTAAAAGATGTTTAAGATGCATAAAAAACATTTCCGTCAAGTCACCTTAAATGTATGAATAAATAGAATTGATAATGTTTATGTGAACATTTTAAAATAATAGTAAACTTATCAACACGTGTATTTTGTATGTACTGATGTGTCGACCTAGATTAATATGCGGAAACTATCCGAAGTTCTACTAATTTGAAAGCTATGAAAACTGTATTTCTGTATTCATCCTTTGTGTCTTCTTAAGATGTAATTTTATTACCTTATATTTTGTTAACGCTGGCAAGTCTGTATGTTTTTGTTTATTTATTATTGTGGTTAATTATAAGTGTAATACTTGAAAATGAATAATAACAAAAACAAATAAAAAAACCTGGCCCATCTTTTTGCTGCTTTTCTTAATGATTCAAAGTCATCTATTTAAAAAACATCTTAACTACTTTTTTTAATTAAAAACTGAAAATGTGCTCATTACTTTTTTCTCAATTTAATATTTTAAAGAGCATTTTTAAAGAGTAAATATTACAATGTGTGTAAAGTTGCTGTGTGTGAATGTAAGCAGTCTGCCGAGTTGTAAAGCCGAAAGTGAACGAATAAGAAAGTTATTGGCTTGGGGAAAAAAGTCGACTCTGAATCACGCGTCATCTGTCGTTCTCATTTCAGTTCCGGGTCGGATTTGCGTCACTCCCTGTAATGCCCGCCTACTTTGCGACGCTGCACGCGGTAGACCAATCACAGCAGACTAGACCAACTGACCAATCAGATCATGGTAGGCTGACAGAAAGGAGGGGATCAGACAGATGAATCGCCGAACGAATCATTTGAGAGTCAGTCAAGAAGTAAAATAATAAGAACTGCCTATTGTTAGAAGAGGAAAGTGTTTTTACACCGTGTATGTATGTTAACTTGTTTGTTGGACACTCCATGAACCAAAGTAGGACCTTAAAAATCACAAATGATTTACTCTATAAGTGCTATATTAGCGCTAACCTGACCTTTAAAGGTCTTCATGGTGTATTTGCGGCGAGATTTGGAGGCGTTCACACGTGTCATCGAGGAAAAGAACAGTGAAAACAAAACCCGCAGGCCTAATAACAGAGCACATTTTTAGCACCTAAGTCAAGGATATGGATCAATACTCATAAGAATGGCTTTTATGGCAGCTCAGACCCGTAAGAGCTCTCCAATCACTTTCTCAACTATCATCCAGCCTTTCTAACGCGTCTGATTGCACGCGCAGAACTGCAGCCGCAGGCAGACACAACATCCAGTTTACTGCAAATACAGAATCTTTATGGGTCAGGGGGTATTTGTAAATAATATTTAAGGAATATGCATTTCACCCAAAAATCTGTCATCATTTATTCTCTCTCACATATTTTTAGATCTTTATGTGACTCTTTTTGGGAACACTTTACATTAAGGTTCCCTTTCTAAAGCATTTGTAAATGTGTTCATTAATAAGTCATTTACAAATACAGTTATAACTGCGTAAATAAAAAGGGGGATTCTAACGAAATACCTGCCAAATAGTGAGCCATTTTTAACTCACATGTTATAAATGCTTAATAAATGTATTTATTCATTATTTATTTGCAAAATAGGCTGTCAGACTGGAGACTGTAGGGTTTTATGTTGGTTTTTCTTATTATTGTATTTCATAAATGGTTCACATGAATCCACTATATTAAGGCACACTTTCATGGTTTGCTAACATTTATAACTCTTAACATTTTTTTTCAAGTTTGGTGTTTTGAAGTTGTGAATGAATACTTCACAGGCATCCACTTTTCTTTAAAGTGCACATTCATGGGCTGTCAATACTTCTAAATGTGTGATTCACATCAGAGATATAGACTTTTGAGCAAGCATTCTGTTTCTACAATAAATAATAAATAAATGTTTTCTGGTTTTGATTAACTACTGGAAGTAATTAAATCACTAATAAAACATCGTAAACAAACAAGTTTACAACAACCTTTGTGCATTTAGTGTTAAAAAGTGATGAAAAGTTTGATGGATTTATCTTGGTAAGCAAGAAAAAACTGCTTTGGATAAGCATCATGATCTGAAGGCATTCTGGAGGGCACCGATAAATAATGAATAAATACTTTGGATAAATAATCAGATAAATAAATAATAAATTCATTTATTAAGCATTTATAACATGTGGGTTAAAATGGCTCACTATTTGGCAGGTATTTCGTTAGAATATAATGCATTTGTAAATGACATTCATCGTTAATGAACACATTAACAAATGCTTTATGAAGGGAACCTTAATGTAAAGTGTTACCCTATTTTTGTACAGTGGAACACAAAATAAGATATTTTGAGAAATGTCTCAGTGGTTTTGTGTTCACACAATGGAAGTCAATGGAGTTCAGTGCTGTTTGATTATCAACATTCTTTAAAATATCTCCTGTCGTGTTCTGAAGAAGAAAGAAACTCACACCGGTTTGACATGACGTGAGGATGAAGACATGATGAGATTTTTTATTTTTAGGTAAACTTGCCTTTTAAAAATCATGTGGATTCTTGCTGCTAAAGCAGTTTGTCGACGTGTGACAGCAAATGCATATCAAAGACATGACGCTCAAATCAGCCTAGCAACCGCGTAGCAACGCCTGGTGATTATCACATGTACAAATCCAGTACTCAAATCGCTTTCTGTGTGTCTCTTCTGTCAGATCCAGCTGGAAATCGGTTTTTGGTTTACGTTCGTTCTAATTCTGAGGATTATTTGTCATCTCCTGAGTAAAGGATTTTTAAAAGTCAACCTGCAGCCCCCTCTCTCTCTCTCTCTCTCTCAATCCCCCTGATGCTCCTCGGCGCTGATCAATAAAGTATTGATCAACTCTCTCTATCGCTGGCCAACCAGACTAATCACCCAAACACAAGCTCAACACTCTCACTCTCATACTGTAAAACAAAATAACACGCATTTCATCATCTGTGTTATATTCATTCTCTCTTTTCTCTCTCGTTTTCATGCCTGTTCTGTGTCTGCACGTCTGTCATCATCTTCATCCCATCATGAATGGCGTTTAAGACGTAACAGTGATGTGACCGCACCGGCGTCTGAGATTCTGTTTTGTAAAGCACAATTTTCATCTTGAGAATAAACGACACGCTTTCCTCGCACTGTATCTCCAGCGTTTGCTGTTCTCTCTTTGTTCCCTCACAAAATCAATATGCCTGTGGAAAAAATGAGCCTGTCACATTTCTCCTCTGGTTATGACTGGATTCAGGTGCAGGCGACTCGAGGCGAGATAGAACGGGGACAGCTTTCAAACCAAAAATACACTTTCCTTCATTTCTGAATGAGATTTTCTGATATTAGGCATGTGGGTCATTGCTATTATGCAGGAAGATTCCTTTGAATAAAACACACGATTTTCTTTCTGCGTGGTCAAGCCAAGACACATAAACTGTATTAATTCCAACCTGATTTTTTACATCATGTCAGAAGTCCTTGTATGGAATATAATAAAATACATACAACGGAAGTGGTAGGCTATATGAGACCAGTTTGTTTTTATTGCACTTGCGCTTTTTGTTGTCCTTATGTTGTTCCAATTGCTTCCATTGTTTCCCTCATCTGTAAGTCGCTTTGGATAAAAGCGTCTGCTAAATGTAAATGGAAGTCAATGGGGAACGATGTTGTTTGATTATCAACATTCTTCAAAATATCTTCTTTGGCGTTCCACAATATTTCATTTGATTAATTTATGTCATGATGTTGTACTTGAAGTTTCGTTACCAAAGGGTTTTTCATGTGCTCGAGCACACTTCAATAAAGCTCTTCTGATTATAATTTGTGCTGTTACACTTGAATTACACTTAAGTATACTTGACTTACCGACGGAAAATATTTGGTTTTGTACTGACTTATCATCTTAAACCAACATTGAGGCATTTCAAGTATATTTGGCTTGTGGTTGTGTTTATCCTTTTGATTTAGAAGTGTATTAAATGCCTTTGTCACTATACTTTCAACAGTAGTTTACATTTACATTTAGTCATTTGTAAGTGCTTTTATCCAAAACGACTTACAAATGAGGTAAACGATAGAAGCAATTGGAACAATGTAAGGACAACAAAAAGCATACGTGCAATAAAACTGGTCGCACAAAGCCTACCACAGCATAAAGATCTAAGTTAGTATTTTTATTTCTTTTTTGTATATTTTGTATAAAAGTATACTTTCACGGAAAAAAATGCTACAAGTATTGATCTAGTAAATTATCAGTATGCATTCACTAAAAATGGTTGTGTACTCAAAGTTTTCTATTGTAAAAGCAAACTTTTAAAATTAAAAACTGGTCCGGTCCTGAGAAATGCTGAAATAGAAAACACTTACAAATATAGGCTACTACTAACAGATTGATATTTGTATATTTATTACATTAAAATATACTTGTTTTAAAGGTAACCTTATTTACAAGGTAAAGACAATTCTATTAAACTCTATTAACTTTTGTTCTATAACTAATGTGATTCTGATAGACTCGCAACACCCATCTGCCACTCTCTACTCTTGTCCGCTCCCATTGGCCAGCTGCTCTCGCCGCTGTTTCATGAACGCTTCTGATTGGCTCGCGGACCTCGACATGTTATCATCCGGATCAATGAATCCCGGTGGTGAAAGGCGGCAGTGATTGTGTTTGGTCTGATTACACGCGGCTCGTTTCTGTCAAGAAGAGATAAGAGCCAGCACATCATTTCTCGCTCTGACTGACCCGATCAAATCTGCCCCGGGCCCTCAGTGGACACCGAGTGACCCCGCTGGACGGCCTTCAGCTTTTAACATTCACCTGCTTACAGCCAGACCGCAGAGGTCATTCGAAAGCTGGCCTGTACTGTCAAACTCACGATGAGTGAAAAAACAATTGCTGCGTCCCAATTCGCATACTATCCGACCTAAATAGTATTCGAAAATAGAATTAGTATGTCCCAAATCATAGTATGCTGAAATGAGTATTCTCAAAGTACCCGGATGGTCTATACAGTTTACGGTGAAAATTCGAAGTGTGAATCCATCCATGGACACTTAACGGCTGATATTACCCACAACTCACCGCGAGAGGGCGGAGTTTACTGACGCTACACTGCATTAATCAAATTAGATAAAAGATGCTTCGCTAAATTAATAAATGTAAGCATCCAGTAAACCATACATACAAAATAATAAATGAATAAATACTTAAATGCAAGGAAGAGCTGTATTTTGATGTTCGTGACAGTTAAGGATAACAGTGTCGTCTAGGCAACAACGGCCACTTCCGTCTCGCGTTAGTATGACCCAGTGCGTGCATACAGTTTTGCTACGCACTAAAATGTATATACTTTTCCATAACAAAAACAGAACATACTTTAAGGGCATAGTATAAGTAGGCGAATTGGGACGCAGCATAGCCTATGTGTTCTTTACAGAAAATGAATCTAAACGTGAAGTCATTTCGGTGCCAGTCAACATGGCGGATGGGAGAAGGATTTCTGCTGTGAAATATATGATTCATTAGTTTTTCCGCAACAACTTAATTGCCTTGTCTCGCCGTTAAATTAGTACACATATTGACAACTGTTGTACCGAATTTCGACTCAACTTGATAGTTTGACTCCCCTACTTCTGATTGGTTCATTCACTGAGGATGCTGCTTTGTGATTGGTCCCTATCTCTAACGCCCGCCCCCACACCTAATCCTAACCTTCGTAGGGGAAAACAGGAAATCATAATCTCACTGGGAATCAGAAGCACTCGAACACAACCAGCTCGGAATCATGACATCAGAAATAGTGGAAATATCAAATTTCCGAGAGCACGTGAAGGCAGTGAATCACCCAATAAAAACAATGAACGCACTTCTGTTTCCCATCGGTCAGTCGGACAGATAGCCCCGCCCCAAACTCACACCATTGGTTGAACTAAAGTTATGTCAGGCAGGTCAGGATGCAAGGTTTTGAAAGTGTCATCTACATTTAAATTGATGTTGGAACATTGAAATGTGCTTTCTCTTGGAATTTTACAACATGAGAACAGAAAGACGGACAGACCGCAACTGTACCAAATGTCAATTGAGTATAATGCGAGCGGGAATGATGAAAAGACCGAAGCTCTACACACGTAAAGATGAATCACAGTTCTCTCATTCTGGATAAAAACACGCTGAGCACACCAGAGATGTTCATTTCACTCCGTTTCCATAGAGATTCCTGATATTTTTGACACTCTCGCCTGTCAAAATGAGAGCAGAATGAATGAAGAGAAATGTGGCATTCAGTGCTACTGTAACAGAACACACATCAGACGCCCAGCTATAAAAAAACAGAGCTGACTGCAAACAAATAAAAGATCGATATTCATTATCAATATGCTCTGCACAGGCACAACACACGTGTGCGCGCGAGAGCATTTTCATATGTTCATCTGAGCAAACAATAGGAAATACATCTCAAATTCACGTTTAGAAACATTTAGTTTATATATATACTCACAAATCAAATTTGTATAAATTATATTGCATAAAACAATTAAACCTTTGTTAATAGACACATTTAGAAAGTGTGAATCTAGATTAACTCATGTTTAGCCGTATGCTGTTTAACACAAAACATCTTTCATTTCTCTTTGCAAAAACTGCAAAATGGACCTCTCTCTCTCTCTCTCTCTCTCTCTCTCTCTCTCTCTCTCTCTCTCTCTCTCTCTCTCTCTCTCTCTCTCTCTCTCTCTCTCTCTCTCAACAGAATTGATCGACTATTCCGTTCAATCCATCTCTCCTTCTGTTTCTTAGCAACCAGTGCACCAATGAATTTGAGGGCTAAGATGTTTTATTATTTTATTTATTTATTTTTACAGGAGATGCTGCTGGCTGTTTGTGTCTTAAGTGTTTGAATTGATGTATTAATTATAAGAGAATCATGTTTGGACTTTTATAAGCAGCTTCATGCTGTACATGATAAAACTGCCTCGAATTTCACTCTACACATTTCCTCATCTGCATGGGAGGGATTTATGATCTCTCTGATAAATCAATCTTAATTTGTCAAATGTCACACTATTGAACATCATTCAGACTTCTCATTGCAGCCTTAACATTTGACCAAAAGAAAAACACACCAGCACACATTCATTCCTGCGTGACTTTCTGTAATGTTGAGCAGTAAAACACGATCTCGGTTGGATCAGTTTGGATCTCTTTACTTTGGTAACAGATAAAATGTCTATGCATCGTTTTGTCATTCCAAAATTAGTTCAGATTTGGTCCAGTAACAGCTTTGAGGTAAAAGAAAGCGAATTCATTAATTAAAGTCAGTATTTTGATGCATACGAGTCTGTTATTGTTAAATGCATTAGTCTCATTGATCACTGTCACAGTCGTGTTTGAGTTATTTGTGTATCTTCTTTAGGCCTCAACATCATAGTGTCCCCGTGCCTGCAACACACTTTCCTGTAAAATCAAAACAAAACAATGCATTTTATTAAGATGATTCATTTGAATAATTTTAGCACACCTAACCTGGCATTAAAATAAGACAAACGTGACAGGAATAAACGTCGGTATGTAAAAAAGCACTACAAACACAAACATTTATTTTAACGATATTGAAAAAAAAACGATATTATACTACTAATAATAATGTATTATAACAATAATAATTTTTAGTGGTTGTATTTCCTGATCTCTAATTAATTCTAATTTCTAATAAACTCAGTTGCTTACTGCGAATAATTAAAGGCCGTTTTAAACGTTTTTTTTAAGTTCTCCATATAAATATTTCAATGACAAACAATTATTATTATTACCGTAGCTTTAAGATTAAAATGTATAAATTAAATGTGTCCGGTTAACATATTTCATATAGGCAATTTAATAATAACTCATCTCTTCATTACTATTGCGAATTTGTTATTGTGTAATATTAGTATTATTACTGAAATTATAATAAAACGGCTTTATATTTAAAAAACAGTCTCTACAGAGTAAATCTGTTTAGATTAGCATTAAAACATCAATGTTAACTAGTTACGGGGAGTGATAAATGTCGCATTAAGTGCCTTCAACACGAATCTCGTGTGTGTTTTATATATAAAGAAAAACGCTGTAAACACGCGCGTTTGGCTAATATAAAGAATACACATGCAGTCCTGTCGATATGCCTTCATTTTATTTCGTGTTCCAATAGGTTCATTTGCTGCGTAAACCGCAAAATCTGCGTATTTCTATTGACCTAAAGGCTATTGATTTCCGATCGTATCAATACAGGAGGGCGCACTTCTTCATCTCAACATCACTCACATTTCACAAGAGCATCTCAACACACAAAGAGCTTAAATATTCATCCCGAAATATTCAGACTGGTGAAGGCGAGGGGCCTGAAAAATGAAAAACTTTTTTATAATAAAAAACGATGGCAGATATAGTTATCTATTAATTTGAAACATCGATTTAACCAGATGAAATGTGAATTAATTAAGCAATCAGAAACTGAGACGAAAGAGTCATTCATCAAAAGTTGTGTGAAGATTTGTCCCATAGATGAATATCTGAGCGGGCAATAACTCATCTGCTGTCTTTACCCACAAATTAAAATTTTCCCACATTCTGAAACCTTAAAAAGTATTTCGAACATTGACAAAAACTTCAATATGATCAGAATTTAAGTTTTAACGCACTCCTAAAAACAACAATTGTTTTAATCAAAATTAAAAGAGACAATATCTTCATAAAATAAAAACTATTGAAAACTATTGAAAATAATTGAACAATTGAATAATAATTTAATATTATATTATAATAATTATTTATTTATTTCATATTATTATTACGTGTTCCTCAGTAAATTACAACAATAAAAACAATAATGTATCACTAACAATACTGCCTTAATAATATTAATATCAAAGATTTTTCTTAACACACATCACAAATGTTTATGGTCAACAGTCGTCATATAAAGTTGTTGAGTTTATTCAGCCGCATGTGTCTTCAGGTGTCAGTTCACACTATATAATCAATATCAGAAATGAGTGGGAAAACTCTTTCTTTTATTAGTATATAAAAATAATCACAGTTCACATCAAACCGAGTTTCTTTAGAATTAATAAAGAGATCTCGAACAATCTTTAGCGCTCGCGGTGATTAAATAACCTGCGCGAACCTTATGTATACAGCCTATTTACCTAATAATACAGACCTATAATATTAGAAAATGTGTCTTGTTGGCCTAATAAGTAGGCCTATTACATTTCGAGGTCTACGAATAATAACAATATAATATAAACAATAATATAATAGTTATTCGTTTGCCCAATTTGCCGAGTCTCTTAACTTCTCATTGCTTTGACCTTTAGAATAAATCTGTAAATAGAAGTGCAGAAAGAATGGTCTGAAAGCGCTTTGCTTTTAAAAAAAGTACAAAGACCCACAAAACATCAAGAAAAGGTCGTGCTGTAATTGATAAATTGTGATATTGTGCTGGTTTTGATGACAGTTTCATAAACAAAAAAATAATGCGAATAACTGTTTTCGTAATGTTTAAAGGGCTGCAAAGTAATTAAAAAAACACGAAAGTCCGCATTTAATGATCTACCAGTGAACCAGCACTAAACAAACAACCTTAAAACTGAGAAGATTTGCATGATCGCCGCACATACTGAAATAATTCGCCTTCATTTCTCCTGCTAAATGTTTTGCAATTTTTTAACAAACATGTACAGCTTACACTATAAATCTTGAGTGGCTACAGTAAAATGAAGAACCACCGAATCCCCTTCTCTTCTCTAACCCTCAGACGCTCGTGAACTCTTATAACTCATGGTGGAGTGTAACGGAGGGTGAATTTAAGGCGAGCGCGCGTGGACATTCATCACAGCCGCGGTCAGGCAGCCGATACTGATGCAGCCGAGCCGAGGCGAGGCGCGCGCGCACACGGTTAACCGATTCAGTGTTGGCTCGAGAAGCGTAATTTATTTCCGATAGAAGTGCTCATCAATAGAGGGACATTAAAGCGAGAAGACACAGAGCTCATTTGTGTAACGTTGACTAAGACAGCTCTAAAGTGAGCCCATTACTTCTGCAGGCCTATACAGGCCCCATGCACTCAACTCTCTCTTTAACTGCTTTGACACCAACTAAAACTCCAGAAACAACGAAAATCCACATTTTAAGACTATCATATTTGACATTGGATATATAATGCAAGTAACACCAGATGACGAATTCTATAGGCTATTACCTAATCAACGTATTTGTTAAATATCTAATGTTGTGAACAAGACGGATGCAATAATATGAACTGCACTGGTAAAATGCAAAATATCATCCGTATGACAACACAAAAAATGAACACAATAAATTTACATTACAGCAGTGAAAAGCATTTAAATATATAATTAAAATACGGACACCTTTTCAGCTGTAATACACGCGTTTGCCCTAATACAGCCTAATAATATTTTTTACAATTCCATCCTTATTTATCACAAAATTATTTCAGCACAAAAATGTACAGGATTATATTAGATACCTGTTTTTTACCCCGGTTGTGCATCTCGCGACTGCGTCTCGCCGAAGCTGCAGGTGCTTCTGGTTTCGCGTTCCTTCTCTTTCTCTGCACCAAAACTTTCTGACCTGTGCGGCCCCCCTCACCCTGGGTCAAAAAACATAATTAATCAGTGTCAGTCAATATATTGATCAGATTTATCAATGACCACCTAAAAGGAACTACCATGCATCTCGTGCCAACGCACCAGCAAAACGGAGCACGGCGGCCTGTTTTCAATGTCTCCAGCATATTTCATCTCTTTACTTTAGGAACAATGCCACGCATAGTGTCATTTATAAAGTCAGAGCAGTTTTATCAGAATTTCTGTATAGCGCTTTTCACAACACATTTGGTTCACATTTAGATTTATAAAAATTGAGTGATAATAAAATTATATTCTGTCATCATTTACTCTCCCTCTTGTCATTTCAAACCTATGACTTTCTTCCCAGAGCACAAAAGAAGATATTTTGAAAATGTTTTTAACTGGACCCGATTCACTTGAATTGGTTTTGTGTCCATACAATATAAGTGAATGGGGTCCAGTGCTGTTCGTTTGACAACTTTCTTCAAAATATCTTCTTTCGTGTTCTGCGGAAGAAAGTAAATTTCATTTTTGGGTGAACTTTCACTTTAAGAGAATTAACTCCTCTGTACATAACAAAATACAAACATATTATGTATGTTTATATTTTATTTTCCTTTACTTTAGAAAATAAAATGGCAATTAAAAACGATTGTTTACAAACAACTTTATATGTAAACGCCTCCAATACACGGAAAAAATGTTGGATGACGCTTAGGAAAGATAGTATGTGGAGTATGTTACTTAAAAAATATTTCATTGAAATAATTGGTGTTATATTTAGGTCTGTGTATTATTACACGTAACGGTTTGTAATTCTTTGTGTTTAAGAGATCCAAACTCGTGCATTGACGCAGGTGAGTTTTCAGCACCACGGCCAGCGCGCGTCACGCGCAAAAGGCATTTTACACACACACGCACGCACACACACACACACACACACACACACACACACACACACACACACACACACACACACNGGTAGTCGAGGACGCATTGTGATCGGATCTCAGTGTAATGTAAACGCAATCCAGACAGTTTATCTACATTTACCGGTACAATTTCACAGAAAACCCCGCCCGCTATCATTATTCTCTCGTCTGTCCGAAACCTGTCAGACTGCGGAGCAGCAGAGGCGTATTAAGACCTCATGGTGCCCCTGGGCAACAGCCCCAGAGGTGCCCCCCCATCAACCCACACGCAAGAATCCACTCATTAAAAGATTTATATATTAAAAGATTTTATAAGAATGAAACTCAGCAATTTACAATATACTATTTTACAAGAATTATACATTAACATGACACTTTTGTAGAATAGAACACAAAAAACAACTCTTTTCCATTAAGTATTTTT
Organism: Triplophysa rosa; assembly: GCF_024868665.1. Taxonomy (NCBI): domain Eukaryota; kingdom Metazoa; phylum Chordata; class Actinopteri; order Cypriniformes; family Nemacheilidae; genus Triplophysa; species Triplophysa rosa. The sequence continues at coordinate 2,191,239 of NC_079894.1, read as the reverse complement.
AACAATTAGGCCTACTGTAGTTAAGGGGCACCTGCTTTCTGTTGTAATGTTACATTTCAGGTTTTGATGTAGTTTAAAAAAATCACTAACATTTTTTTAACAGGTGTAAATGTTGTGCGTGCCACAAAATGGGGGTACAGGGACGCGCGCGCACACACACACACACACACACACACACACACACGCACACACACACACACACACACACATGTCTGGTTGACTATCTCCGTGGGGACAGTCCATAGGCGTAATGTTGTTATACTGTACAAACTGTATATTCTATCCCCTATCCCTAACCCTATCCCTAAACCTAAAGATCATAGAACACTTTTTGCATTTTTAGATTTAAAAGAAATATTGTTCTGTACAATTTATAAGCTTTTGTGCCCATGAGGACCTCAATTTTGGTCCCCACGGTGACACGAGTCCCCATTGAGTTGGCGTGTATTCAGGTTTAGGTCCCCACCGGAATATACAAACATGAACACACACACACACACACACACACGCACACACACTGGTGCGCGCTCTCGTTCAAAGACAGACGCGCTTACAGCCTCTCGGCAGAAGCGCTGCTGTACAGCGAATAAACCACAGACACGCACTGAGCGCTCCGTGTGAAAGAGTGAGCACGCGCGATTTAACCCAGGATAGAAGCATCAGCACATCATGTCGGACTGACTGAAGACTCTTCGAAATCGATGGATTGGTTTTGAAATCATTTTTGCGAAAATAAGGTCTTTTCTGGAGCTCTGAGAGCAGGAGCGGGCGGGAAGCGACCTTCCCTTTCAAAATGGAACTCACGATGGAAAACATTGGAAACATGCACAGCGTTTCGCACTCGCAGGCGGGGGACTTGATGAATTCCTCTCACTGCAGACCGTCATCGGCTTCCCACCGGAACTTGGTATCCCACGGACGTTCGGCGATGGTGTCCAGCATGGCTTCGATCCTGGAAGGCGCCGGTGAGTACCGGAGCGACCCCGCACTGTCCGGTCACCTCCACCCGGCCATGACCATGTGCGAGTCGGGAATGAGTTTGTCCAACTCGTACACCACCCTCACCCCTCTTCAGCACCTGCCGCCGATCTCCACGGTCTCCGACAAGTTCCACCATGGCCACCCTCATCCGCATCACCACGCCGCGCACCAGCGCCTCGCCACCGGCAACGTCAGCGGAAGCTTTACGCTCATGCGGGACGATCGCGGCCTGGCCTCCATGGGCAACTTATACGGCCACTATCCCAAAGACATGTCCGGTATGGGCCAGCCGCTGTCCCCGCTCTCCAACGGCCTCGGTTCCCTGCACAATTCCCAGCAGGCGCTTTCGGCGTACGGGCCCGGCGCGCACCTGCCCAACGACAAGATGCTCTCGCCGGGAGGCTTCGAGTCGCACGCGGCGATGCTTTCGCGGAGCGAGGAGCATCTCGCTCGGAGTTTAGGGGGCCACGGGCACGGCATGATCTCTAACCTCAACGGCATGCACCCCCACAGCCACATGCACTCGCAAGCAAACGGATCCATGCTGTCCGACAGAGAGAGGCACGGGGCCGGGCAGAGCGGTGCTTCGGGGCAGGTGGAGGAGATCAACACAAAGGAGGTGGCGCAGAGGATCACGGCGGAGCTGAAGCGATACAGCATACCTCAAGCCATTTTTGCCCAAAGGATCTTGTGTCGGTCCCAGGGAACGCTGTCGGACCTCCTGCGCAACCCCAAGCCCTGGAGTAAACTCAAGTCGGGCCGGGAGACCTTCAGGAGGATGTGGAAATGGTTACAGGAACCAGAGTTTCAAAGGATGTCTGCGCTAAGACTGGCAGGTTAGTCACATATTTAACATTGAAAAAAACACTAAACTGACTTTTACGCGATTCGTGCTGAAAATGGCACAAGAGGCGCTTGTAAACTCACATTTAAATCACATCTCATCTTGTTTGAGGTCTGCAGCCTACAAAATAAAAAGAGGAACGTTTACATACATTTCTAAAAGAAGCTAAATAAATACTGTCGAGCAGGCTTTAGCACCCACCGACGCGCACTCACGTCTGCGTGAAGGCCAGCGTCAGGAAATCTAACGGTCGAGACAAAAACACACTATAACGAAAAGTATAGACGGTATTGTGAAGAAAGACCCATCAAGTGGTAACATTTATTTGAACCATTTTTAATAGATAAAGCGTATCCAACGTGGATTTTACAGGGCACTTTGCGCAATATCCTTTTTTTCGGCCACACACACACACGCACAAAAGGGGATAGTCGATATTAAAATCTCTTTATTCGTTTTAATTGTATTACTAAATGTTATTGAAACCGTAATTCCAGAAATGGCTTTTTATGTTTAGATCTAAGGTTATTTCCACTTGCACATTTAACACACGATTCTTTAGGACAAACCGAAAAGCTATTTAAGGCCAAAACGGTTGCGCTCTTGATGGAGGACATAGAAAGTTAATCCTGTGTGTCTTGGAACCATTTCTCATAAGGGTGACTCTTGGTTTTTAAGAGTGTGGATGTCTTGCGGACTGGATGACCATCAAACATTTAAACAACGATTTGCTGTCACAGGCTGATAAGGGGATAGACCGACGACAGATGGGAGATCAGTGCTCGCAGGTTTCCTGGTAAATGGTCACATTCGTGTGCTCATATCTTTTCGTCCTTAGGGCCCATTTGATACCCCGCGACCCTCTCTGGGGTTCAGAAAGCCGCGGCGCAAATAAGCAGAGTGTGCGCGCAATAGGGAGCGTGACCTCCACCTGATCGATAGCGCAGTTTCCCAGCTTCCCTTTTAACTGGAGCGCACGGATCAATGCTCGATTGGGAAGTGAGAGGCAGCTAACCACGCTGACGTTTAATTTATCGCGCTTTGTTTTAAAAACCTGATGATGCTCTCATGTCCATGCACGTGTGACGCGGGCTGCATTTGGATTTTACGCATTCAACGAGAGCGCAGATGAAATCAATAATTATGACGGAAAGAATATTTCAGAATACGCGTGTGTGTGTGAAAGTGAATACAGTCCAGATCTAGTTCTACACATCAGATTGAAGCCACAATAACAACCTATCGGATCAGAAGACACATTATAGTCGTGTGAAACGCATCACATCTTATACAATTTAAAACAGCCATTCACATGTTTTGATGCTCACTCTTAAAAATAAAGGTGCTCAACAATGCCACAAAAAAAGCCATTTTTGTCTGTATGGGTCTGCAAAACCTTCAAGTTCTTTACTGTGAAAAAGTAAGACTCAGCTGACTGAAAGGTTCTTTGAGAACCAAAATGATTCTTACATGATATGGCTATGAAGAACCACTTGCAGCACCTTTCTTTTTAACAGTGCACAATTTTAGGTCCTCCGGAAATGTTTAAATCATAAAGTTATTTTCACATCATGATTGTAAACCAGCCAACGTTTTACAATTAATGGTGTGTTGGTGCGAGAGGCCAATCTCGATTTAGTTTGTTTAAGAGGTCGATTCTTAAATCGGCAATTCAAATGTTTTAGGAAAAACAAAAACAGATGATGAAGTGAATGAATAAAGCCAATCTGTGGTTATAGCTGTAAATACTCAGCCATCTCTCACATTGATATTTGAAATGTATGAGTGTATTAATCAATAGGAATTCTCTTTTTAGTTTCTGTGGGCTTGTGAGGAACTGGACCCCTGAGACAGTAAAAGTGTCTTCGTGTGGTTAGAGAGGGCACATTAGTGACCTGCACAGGGACACACGTCCAATCTGTGGGAATCTGAATGTCTAATGGATCACTTGGCAACTGTGATTAATTGCTCCTCACCACAACTAAATCTCTCTCTCTCTCTCTCTCTCTCTCTCTCTCTCTCTTTTCAATTTAAGGGTGCTTTATTGGCATGACAAAGTGTACATTGGTAGTGTACATTTGCAGCTGGGCTGCGTACAAATAGTGCAAATATGTAAACAAACGAAAAGAAAGATAATTACAGTAATAAAATAAAAAAGTGTGATGTATGTAGTGCACGTAAAGTGGTTTATAATATAATATATGTAAATATAAACAGTGTTGGGTGTAACTAGTTACTAAGTAATTAGTTACGGTAATTTAATTACTTTTCCCTTGAAAAAGTAAAGTAAGGGATTACTCTTATTTTTTCTGTAATTTAATTAGTTACTTCTGATGTCATTAAACTAAATACTTTGTGTAATATATGTGTGTGTAATAGTGGAATTGACATCAAAAATCAAAGTCTAACTTTAAAATCTGTGCTTTAATGTTTAATTCTCACATTTGTAATACTTTGGTCAGTTAATAAGAGTATTTTATGTAGTTTAATATTATTTATTTAAATGAATTAAAAGAGCCGTTTCATGTCCATCCTTGAATCACTTAACTAATCAAGGTTGATGTAGGATATAGAAAGTCATTAGTAATAAGTCATTAAATACTTTTCGGAGAGAGTAATTTGTACAGTAATCTAATTACACTATTGAATATGTAATTAGTAACTACTAATTCATTACTTTCTCAGAGTAACTTACCCAACACATAAAAACAGAAATAGAGTATAGTTTAAAGGATAGATGTAAGTATCAGAATAAAGGGCTATAATAATATAATGTTGTGTAGATATATTGGACACATCAGGTCAGGGCAGATTGATTGTTTTCTCTTGTGTTGTGACAGACAGCTAACACACAGCAGTCCTTGTGTTCTCCTGACACACACGCCACTTTCTCATCGTCGGACACACTTTCAGACGTCTGATTTTTCCATCAAACATTGTCCGTATGTGCGTGTGTTTTGTGCATTGTGTTAGGAAGTGGAGTTGTGTTGAGATGACAGTGTGGACACCAGCCATGTGTGTGTGTGTGTGTGTGTGTGTGTGTGTGTGTGTGTGTGTCTGCCCATCTCTATAGTGAGTCTGATCTTAGTTCTTCATCCGTCACTGTGTCCAGACTGGATTCTCTCTTTAGGGCCAAATAACATCGCATTTGACTTTGTTGTTTTCTTTGGCTTTCCCAGTGAGTGATAGAGTTTTGTTTCATTTGTGCTGTAATTTTGTCAGTATTGTCAGATGTGAGGAGGACTGAAACATCAGGACTGAAGAGAGGATTCATTTGTGTTTCGGGGCTTCAGAATGATATGAGTGAGGGGTTTTCTCTTTTCTGATGCATTGTTTGTTGTATGCCGCTGCATTTGTAAGATATTTCTATACTTTCTCTCTCTCTCAGCATCAAAGGCATGTTATTCTTCCGTCACTCTAGTAAGATTAAAACTAGTAATATACGTAACTTTTTTGTAAACATTAAGTTTTAAATAAACAAGCACAATTTTTAAACTGTGAGAGAAACAAAACACATGTACATTTACGTTTATTCATTTATCAGACGCTTTTGTCCAAAGCAGCTTACAAATGAGAGCGAGCATTTAACATGTTGCCTTAAGAACCAAAATGAGATTTATAATCTCTAGTGCCGGTTTCAGACAAGATTTAAGGCTAATCCCAGACTAAAGTGAGAGTTTGAGCTGTTTTAAGTGAAAATAACTTGCCCTGACACATCTTAAAATATGTCAGTGCCATTGTTTCGTCTCACACCAGTAATGTTTTTTTACTAAAGCGTTTTTTAAAAAGTGACTTAAAGGGACAGTTCACCCGCAAAAGGAAAATTGTGTCATCATTTACTCACCCTCACGTTGTTCCAAACCTGAATAAATTTCGTTGTTCTGCTAAACACAAAGGAAGATATTTGGAGGAATGTCAAAGGATCTCATCCCTCATTGACTCCCGTAGTATTTATTTTCCCTACTATGGGAGTAAACGAAGGATGAGATTTGTTTGGTTGCTCGCATTCTTCCAAATATCTTTAGTGTTTAGCAGAACAACGAAATTTACACAGTTTATCCCCTTAAATAAACTCATTTAACTAAGACATAGTCCCGTGTTAAGATAAGCCTTGTGTGTGAATCCAGGCCGTGTTTTTTTCCGAGAGATCTACAGAGAAAAAGAGCCCAGAATTCTCCAGAGTCCCCTCCAGAACTGCATGAGATCTCAATAATGTCTCAAACATGCGCTCGGACTTTTTAAGATACACTGTAAAACTTACACGGTTTGACTTACTGTAGATTTAATGTACAATTTTGTTTTAAGCATACACTTACCTAGTTTATATATTTTTCATTCATAAAACAAGACTAAATATCTTGGGTCACTTTTCTTGTTATGTAAATGTATCGTAATTTAAGAAGTTTTAAATATTTTTACAGAAAACAAGAAAAATGCTTAGGAAGAATGTCATTTTTTGCAGTGTTGCTGTGCTAATGCCAGTCTCTTCTTGCTCATTTTGAATCTCAAAAGTCTAAGTGTTTTAATTTTGATTAAAGTAACTGAAAACAGTACTAATTGGAAAGTATATTAAGCAGTAATTAAATCTACCTTACTGGCAAACCTGCTGCAAAAACTACAGCAAAGAGATTTCTAGATTTGTATTTTTCATTGGATTCTTTTACAGCCATCCTCTGAAAGTAAGGGTGTGACAATATATCAACGTGTCACATATACAACATAAACATTAAGATATGTATCGTGTATGGCCATATATTTTAAATGAAACTTTTTTTTTTTTTTTTTAATTCAGTTTTGTTTTTCTGTCACAGATCCATTCAGTTTTTATTAGTTTACAAATTTTTGAATTAAACCTTGAATGTTGTCAATTCTTTAACCAAATAACAAATGTTACTGAAAATTTTGATGCAATCGTCTGAGACTTGATTCTTAAAACAAATGTAATTCAAAAATCTGTTACGTCTCCTGATCTATAAAAGAACAAACGACTGAAAAATAAAAAAACAGTGTGTATTGAGCGTATTGAATTCAATAATGATCGTTGAGAGCCAGTGACTCATTGTTTGGTGATCTCGATGCGTTTCAGTCAAATCCATCATTCATATATTTATATATTTTTAAAAGAGAACTCTTTCCTGTGGTTCAGACGTCTGAATGTTGCCGATGTGTCAGCGTGTGGCGATTCTGCTGTGGTTTCATTGCTCGGTCTGTTGAGGTCTGCAATCAGCCATTTCACACAGATTACTATAGCAACAACATTAAAACACGCCGACTTCATACATGACACCAGTTTTTATCTACTTTTTGATTTATAGTCATTTATATATTCATATAGCTTAAGATGATTCAGATAAATTTCATATCCTTCTATTCTTTCAGCTCTCATTGGAAATATGTCATGCACTTTTCGTGACAAAGTTTTTCTCTTAATTTATCACTTAATGCTACTATTCTTATTTTCTCAGTTTGCTTTGAAAAAACATCCGCAAATGAATAAGTGTAAATGCACACATATGTTTTGTGCACAGGAGCGAAGAATATCAGATTATTATGTATGAATACTTTCTGAAATTTATTGGTGAAATTGCTTTCTTGAAATATTCCACATTGACAACTTTGCAAGTTCTCTTGGATTCGTTGATGGGAGGTTTCACGGTTTGATTTTAAAGTTTCTTTCCCCTCATGAAATCTGAATATAGTGAGTCATCTGAGAGTGTTGATGGGAGAAAGTTGAAGGGCCTTTTCTATAAAAGCAGTTCATGCATGCAAACCATCATAAATACTGGTTTAGACTGTTTACATGCTGAATGTTGTGATCATAAAACTGACTTTACAAGTGAGAAGATATTGATACAATGAGGGCGTGAGTAAATCCATCTTGAGCCGCCTCTAATAGGCCTTTTTACAGACACCAGGAGGGAATTTTGGCCAAATAAGAGTCTGTTTAATAACATGAGAAGAGTGAAGAGAGTTGAACTAAGCTCTGAGATTACGGAGAGCGTATCGAGAGCCACCTGAAAAACACTCGTGTGTAATCCACACACACACACACACACACACACACACACACACACACACACACACACACACACACACACACACACACACACACATGTCTGGTTTACTATCCCCGTGGGGACAGTCCATAGGCGTAATGTTTTTATACTGTACAAACTGTATATTTTATCCCCTAACCCTAACCCTATCCCTAAACCTAAAGATCATAGAACACTTTTTGCATTTTTAGATTTGTAAAAAATATATTGTTCTGTACAATTTATAAGCTTTTGTGCCCACGAGGACCTCAATTTTGGTCCCCACGGTGACACGAGTCCCCATGTGTTGGTGTGTATTCAGGTTTAGGTCCCCACCGGGATATACAAACATGAACACACACACACAGCAAGAAGTGACCGAGACCGGACAGAAACAAACTACAACTGGTTTAAATCCAGACAAATTGAGAAATTACTTTTTGTAACTGTACGCTGTAAATTTGTTTGTAATCCAAACTAACAAACACCAAAAATGCTCAATATAACTAAAACAAGCAGACGTCATTGGGATTCAGTCATTTTAATGCTTTGGGTAAAACCTGGACTAACAACACTGAAGCTTGTATTGATCATGCATTTTTATATTCATTACAATATTTACATTTTCATAACTGTATTTTGATTATTATCCGTCCTCTAGTCATATTTCCATATTTAAAGTCCCAGTGAAATAAAAAATGACAATGACTATTTTTTTAACGAAATATTGCAGCATTTAGTGTAATACATTTTATCAATGTGGGTCATTCTCTTTTTTAAATTCATGTGCCCTCATAATCTTCAGTTAAAATCTGAAAATGCGCTTCCGTCCTGTAATGACTATCCATCTTAAATGACGTGTGTTAGACGGCTCGGGCGGAGCCTCCGTTAACTCCTCCCCTTCAACTGTCAGTCTGCAGCCAGGTCCGTTTCAAAATGCAACGGCTGTTTTATACATCCAGTCACATCGCAGAGAAAGACGAAAGCCACGCCCACTATTTTTCTCATTAGAAATTCAATTTCACTCGGAATTGCGTCAAAACACGGAAGTAAAAACGATTGCAACTTCGGTTCACGGAAACTTTAAATAGCCATGTAAAACATTTAATTTTTTAACGCATACATAACTGAATGACCTTTATAATGTCCAGTGGTCATACAGTAACTAAAGAAATTGCGACACATCTGTTTCATAGAAAATATAGGCCTATCTCCAAATAATCTAGAGTCAACTTTTAAAACAGTTTTTTTCTCTTAAGCACAATCAAACACTGAAGTCTAGATGTGATTTTTAAATGACTGACGGAATCACTTCTGTTAAATGATGCACATTGAAAGACAAAAGAGTGTGATATACAGTATACAATATTCTGCATTAAAGGGATACTCCACCCAAAAATGAAAATTCTAAGTTGTTCCAAACCTGTATACATTTCTTTGTTCTGTTGAAAACAAAGAAAGATGTTTGGAAAAACAACTGCGATTTCTGGGGCATCAGTAACTGGTAGAAAAATCTAAATGATATGGTGCCCCAGAGCTGTTTGCTTCCCTAAATCCTTCAAATTCTTGCATCAACTTAACAAAGAAATGATACAATAATATTTCCTACTGTGTAAATGATGTGCCAGAAATGTCAGCTAACACTTTTCCAAATATATTTCTGTGTGTTCATCAGAACAGTCTGATGCAACAAGTTTCCCATTTCATTCTCCAGCACATGTGAACAGGTTAAGGCGATAAAACGTAACTTTTACATCAAATTAATTACTGGATATGTTTCAGAGTCAAGTAATAACTCAACAGACAATAATCATGGTGAAAAATACTTCTTAAAGAAGCTGTTTATCACTGCAACATCACAACATAATGATCCCTCAGATTGTTCCAAACCAATCAATTTGGTCTGCTAAACACAAATGGAGATATTTGGAAGAATGTCAGTAACCAAACAGATCTCATCGCCCATTTACTGCCATAGTAGGGAAAATGAATACTATGGGAGTCAATGGGGGATGAGATCTGTTTGTTGCTGACATTCTTCCAAATATCTCCATTCTTATTGATTCCAATTTTTGGATGAACTGTCCCGAACTGTCCCATCTAAATCAGTAGATGTTTTGAGAATTGCCGGTCATGTCGAAATCTCAGTCTGCTGTGCTGTAGAGGCGAGTTACAGCCGCTGGGTCTCTCTCTCTCTCATTCACATGTTTGCCTGCCGCTGCACGTATCAGAGATCAATAATTTGGCCCACCATCCCCCCATTTCTTCGGCCTTTCTCTCTGCAACACATCGCAAAAGTATTACCCGCCATCCATTACGAGTGCCACAGAGCAACTGAATCACAACATTCACCAGAGCAAAAATTCACAGATGAACGGACAACACGTCTCACGCACACACGCTGAATACAGGATTGGCAGATCAGGTCAATACGCGAGACACCTCATGCCATACTCTGTAGTCACCATCATTATAAAACAACAGAAAATATATGTTTATTTAGAGGTAAAGCAAACCCGAATAAAATGTATTTAAAAAGATGAAACCTTGATTCACGAAAATCCTACGGTGTTTCAATGGTAGTGCATAAAACTGAACTGCATATAAAACATAAGCATGGTCCAAAAAGATTACCAGTAAATTTCTGTTAACAACCAAATTATAGCATAATACAAAAAACATGATATTAAGATGAAAAAACTACAAACAAATCCATTGCCATCATGATAGAACTACAATAAAAATAAAAAGAACGATATTTTAAAAACTATTTAGAGGGAGAAATCACCTCAAAATAGAAACGCTTTCATTTATTCATCCTCAAGTCATATTAAACCTGTTTGATATTTTGAAGAATGTTGATAATCAAACAACACTGAAGCTCATTGACTTCCATCGTATGAACACAAAACCACTGAGACATTTCTCGAAATATCTTCTGTTGTGTGCCACTGAACAAAAAACTCATATACAGGTTTACAAACACATAAAAACCAACAAAAAGCATTTCAATTTTTGACTGAAATATCCCTTTAACGTGTCATTGTGATATATCAACATATCAAAGAAATGATTATCAAGAAGGCAGAGAGCTGTTATATACCGTGAATCTAAGAAACGGTATTTTTCTCCACATCTTCAAAAGTCTGGAAACAAGGCTTAGCGCACAAATAAGAACACGTGAAACCGTCAAATATGAAGCGGATGATATCTGACATGAAAGCAGATGTGGAGGTGAGGCGGCCATTGATCGAGGGTGGGAGAGATTCCACGTTGTGAGAAACAGAGGATGGAGGCAAGTTGCTGAAATGATCGATCGGGTCTTTAATAATTGAGGAGGAGACCAGGAGTCTGTGTTACAGCGTCAGTTCTTGGTAAGCAAAGTAAAACGTGCGACGAATACTCACAGACAACATTAACGTCGGCCTGATGAAGAACAGAACGCTCTGAAAAGAGAAAAACGGTTAAGAGAGAATCGTGATAATCTGCCACCGGCGGCGTGAGACAGACTAGCCGCTCATTTACATAACTGGAATGATCTTCATTTGTACGCATCAGCAAATACACGTGATGTCTGAAGGTTGAAGTGACGCCTGCGATGTCTTCGCGACTCAGATCAGAATTCATGTACAGATCGGACACGGCAACAACTACTAAGCTGAGAGCGCAGCGAAAATCTGAGATGTTCGGAGAAAAAAAGAAATATTAGGATATGTGCAGTATTTATTTGATATCTAACCAAATGCAAACAAATGTGCAACATTGACTTCCACTGCATGAACACACAAACACATCTCCAAACATCTTTTGTGTTCTGCAGAAGGTGCCATTTTCAACTGTGTCTCTGACGTTTGGACTGCATGTTTCTACATGCGTGTGTGTGAAAACATAGCGGTGTGAACGTGTGCTCACACCTGTTTAAATGTCTGTGTATGCAGAAGCAACGTGTGTGTGTGTGTGTGTGTGTGTGTGTGTGTGTTATAGTGTGTGTCTGCACTACACATTGTTAAGGCTTATCTGACTGCACTGAATCTGTATTGATTTCCCTCCTCCTGCATCTCTGGGGCTCTCGCACCGCACCGCAGCCAGCCATGCAAACAAACACACACACACACACACACACACACGCACGCACGCACACACACACACACACATATGCACGCAGTGCCAGACGCGCAGCCCCCCACACCCTACAACACCACCGGCTTCAACCACCATCAACAAATCTGTCTTTAAAACACACACACACACAAAAGCGTCAGTCCACATGAGAGATCTGTCTTTAAAATACACACACACACAGACACGCACGCACACACACACACACACACGCACGCACGCACACACACACACACACACACACACACACACACACACACGCACACACACACGCACACACACACACACACACACACACACACACGCACATGTTGGGTTTCCATGTGTTATGGGGACATTCCATAGACACAATGGTTTTTATACTGTACAAACTGTATCTCATATTCCCTACCCCTAACAATCACACACAACTGTCTGCTCTTTTACATTTTCACAAAAGTTCATTCTGTGTGATTTATAAGCTTGTTTCCTCATGGGGACCAAACAATGTCCCCACAAGGACAAGGGTTTTGGATATTGCCATCTTTGTGGGGACATTTTGTCCTCATACCGTAGGGTTTACCCCCCCCACACACACACACACTCTCTCTTTTTTAAAGTATTTTAAGTATCGCTGGGTTTTAAAACAGTCCTATACCACTTGCTTCACCTGTCTATCAGAAAGATAGCCCCGCCCACATACTGATACCATTGGTTGAGCTGGATGCACTCACAAACCCACAGAATCTCTGAACTTATTTTTTTTCTGTACAACACATTATATATATATACACATATATAAAGCAGCTTTTATAGAATAAAAGAGTCATAAAAACAAACATTGACTTGGAGTCTGTAGGTGCGGGTTTGGTTTTGCTATGACTTCTTGACTTTCAGATCAATCAGAGTGTCTATGAATGATGTTTAATCGAGCTGGAGGAGATAGATCTGGTCTGTCAGATGTTTGTCCACCGACACATTGATTTTGGACACCGGTTAGGAAACACAGAACTCTGAATGAGAGAAAATCCACCAGTGCAAATTCTTGCCATAGTAGTTTTATATATAAAAGATCTCAGCGATATACTTTAACCGAGAGTATAGAGAAAAGGGCCTTTTATGAATATTATAACATTGAACACATATTCTGCAAAGAAATTCAAATAAAACCTCCATCTTTCCTTATGGCAACAGCTTATCAAGGCAAGAACAAAAAAACCCATTTGAGTAAAACTGAAGAAGGGACTTTATATACTCTAAACATCACAGCAGCAACACGACATGACAAACATTCTTGTTTGGATATTTAGCGAGCATACAGTGTAGATTACACGACAGCAGTGTTAGGACGACAAAACGAGGCTTGATCACCGCTTCTATCGAGGGAGCTACACATTTAAATAGTCTCAATATGATCAACTTTTAATATTTCTTGGAGGACGATAAAGCAATCAAGGCTGATCGAAAGTGAGTGAATTATTTAATGTCATTTAATCTAAAAATATTGCATCGATAACTTACATTGATATTGCAGCGCACAGCAGACAAAATTCACATGATGTTGCTTCTATTTATAATGAAAAGAGCTCTCTCTCTCTCTCTCTCTCTCACACACACACACACACACACACACACACACACACACACACACACACATACAGAGAGAGAGAGAATGCTCCGCTATTTCAGTCGCAAGACACAAGCATTGCATGAGAATAATTCAAATTCATGCCATTGGTGGTCAAAATAATATCAACCGTTCCATGAAATATTAATGATTATTACTGAGAAAAGTGCATCGCCCGAGACTTCATGAGCTGTAAACTCGTTTAATTTTCTTCATATTAATAAAGTATCGACGTGTAGCGCATCTAACCCAAAGCATACACTGATTTCTGTGCGTATTTGTGGCTTCTAAATATTTTAAAAGAGCAAAACATTCAGTCCTCTTCCAAGGTGTCTGGTCTAAGAGAACATACATGACGTTCTCTTAGATTTTAAAGCGATAACAAACCATCATATGTTAGGCACTACACGGAATTATGTATGGAGGATTCTTGTACCTTATTTCGTTTTTTATGTCCTCATCGAAGATATAAAAACATTCTAGATCCGGTGTACAAAACGAAGGCTTTCACACACGCACACAATTCTTTTAAACGCGAACAGAGAAACAATAGAACATAATATATGCAGGATATATATGTTTTGTTTTTATTTTAGGCTATTGATTATAGGCCATAAATATTTGGTTATTTTGATAATTGTGTTATCACTGCTGACAGAAACAACGTGAAATTCAATTATTTGGGCGCAAATTAATTTGGATCCGACTGACGATTTCGTTTTTTTTAAGAGTTGAGGTTCTACTGAGAAAATAGAATATACGACAAGAGCCTTGTTTAAGCCAGAGAGAGAGAGAGAGAGAGAGTCCAAATATAGTTTGGCATGATTTAAGACTATTTTAAGAAGCGAGAGGAAACTAATCTTGTGCTATATTTCATCATCTGTAGAATTAAACATCAGTCGTGTATTTTGTTTGGCACACCAGCATGATGTCATGGGTGTGCATTGTTGTTGAGCAGGCTTTGATTGACATGACTGTTTCTCGCCAGCAGTAGCCCGGCCCGCTCGGGAGAGGGTTCGTTTCGCCGCACCCAAAAACAGATCGGCCCCGCTCAAGCCATCGATCCCGAGCCGCGGCCTGGTGCGGTTAGTTATCGATCCCATCCCCTCCCTAGCCACGCCCACATTCACACACACAGACCACACCCACCTCAGCAGAAAGCATGTTCATATGCACATGTACTGTAACTGGAATGTTCACGCATTCATGTGGATATTAGTTTGCTGTTTTATTTGCCTGATTGACTATTGCGACGGGCTTCTAATTCGGAACGAACTGAAAAAAGGGCTCTAGCTCCAAAAAACACCAATCTGGTGTTATTTAAAAAAATGTGAAGAAAGCTTGGTGAGCAACACTGATGTGAGTTTAAATTGACCCTGCTCTCACGTTTATCCTGTGAAACAGACATCATGTGTTTGAGCAACGCAAATGAAAATACACAAGGAACACTTTATAATTTATCCACCTGAGTGATTACATATCAGAACTGGATTACAAAACTAAACACAAGCTGCCAATGAAAGTGTCATGTGCAAACAGTGAAAAGCTCTTCCGTAGCGAATGCCTGTGTGCAATTTCATTATAATGCGGTTTCTAAAGATTAGTCAATACAGATGATAATTTCACATTTTATTTTTGCCACGCATGCAGTGCGGGTTTATATAATCCCGATCAATCAGACAAACGCATGTTCTGCCTTCACTTCTGTGAATGCGTATTTAAAATACATATAACTGAATATATAAAGCAGCTGATCTACAGTTAAAAATGAAATCGAATTATTTTCCTGTATTAGGGGAGGTATGAGGTCTGCATTAAAGAAAAGCTTCGTGCAAAGTAAAAACCAATCGATAATTAAGATGCAAGAAAATGCGCGATAAGAATTCAAAATCTTAAAATAAGCAAATGCAACTGAGATCTGGAAAATATAAGTTCATCTGCATTACAGAATATGAATTATGACTATACCTAATTGTTTTGAACGCATTCGCAAATAAACCCAGTGTGATTTTTTTCCAAGAGTAAAATAAAGAATTCAGGGGAAATAAAAGAAAGAACAAATGTTTACTCTGAAATATGAAGGTTCATCGAGGGTTCTTGATCAGGCTGTCAGGGTGGACCTTTGTTTTTAGGAGCGTAATACTGTTCTGACGCTTAAACAGTTTATTTCTTCCTAATTACAATTTGCTCAGATTGCAATGTGTTCCACCCCTGAGACTTGAATAAACTGCGCGTGGCATGCGTTTTAAAAGCACTGCATTGTGTTTACATCTGAGTAAGGCATACATCTTCCAAAAACAACAACTCTGTTCTCAACTCACTTACTCGCCTTCATATCACAAAGGTAGACGATCGTTTGCTCCAAAACAGGAGAGAAAGAAAATATTCCACTTCGTGTTCACGGCGCATTCAAACACGCGATGGGGTTTGACATCAAGCATCATTGGTTCTTTGCACTTAATAAATCAACACCCGAGATTGAGTGCGCAGACGCGAGCGCTTCACCAACGTGCCACGCACCGCGCACCTGCGCACTATTTCATTTGGCAAACAAAAAACAAACAAACAAAAAAAAAAAAACACTTAGTAAGGGATATATTTTTTTTTCAATAGCAAATAAAGACTTTGGTCTGTTGCTCACACAACCGTATCTTATAAAAGATTAGATCACATGTTTGGGCAAACTATTCATTTAGATCAGCATTTCAGTTTAGACATGATGTATTTATTTAAATATAAAGAATCTATACAATGGTCAGATCGTATAAATTAAACACACGCAGGCATGTACACATAAATAAAGACGTCGAAGTAAAAAAACGGAAGGTTTGAAGCACGCTGGATGTTGTTTTTCTTAAATAAAAGTGCGTCTAATGCCCGGGCAGAATATGCGTCTTTCTTCTGTCTGCTGTTGCCCTAAAAGCTGCAATGATCGATTTTCCTCTGTTTTCTCGCGCGCACGTGGTCCAGTAATCAGGGCCCCTTCCCGGGCCATCGATCCGTATCGATCCCTTGAGCCCAGTGCGCGCCCACGCGAGCGCGCGTGACACCGGGAGGCGGATGGTGGGAACGAGCAGGAAAGATGCTCGATACAGAAACAGGAGACAGTTGGACAAAAGATCTGTAAATGTGGGCTAGCGAGGATACACGTGGCACGTATAGGAGGACGCGTTATTGTCGTGACCTCTCCACCAGTCTTGTGTCTTCTGCTTGATCTCGTGAAATTCATGTATTAAGTCTTTTAGTTTACAGGGCTGCAGCTGCATCATTTTATAACATGTTTTATGTCTGTCTTAACAGATGGGATGTAGAATAAAGTATTTAAGACATTCAGTTTTGTTGCATATGGCCTTAATATTGGAAAAAAGCTGAAAATGGAATACAGACGCAGACAGACAGACAAATAATATTGTGCACTAGATGTGTTTATTTAGCATCTGAACGGATGTGTTATTTTGGATGTTGGTGTGCGTGCGTGTGCGCGCGCGCGCGTGTAGTTTGAAGTATTATGAAGTATTGTGTGTGTGTGTGTGTTGTGTATGCGATATAAGTGTGTGTGTGGTGTATATACAGTATAAATGTACGTGTGTGTGTGTGTTGTGTGTTGCGCAGTGTTATATGAATATGATGGATGAGGGCGCTTCTGCTTTAGACGGCAGCAGTAAACAGATTTGACTGTGTAGGGTGGATCGATGGCTCATGGCTCTCTGTAATTAGACACACAGCGCTCAGACTGACATCAGCCGTCTCAGCACAAACTCACTGGGGGAACCCTCACCGCAACACAGTCTGTGTGCAGACACAGTACAGAGAGAAACAGAGAGGAATGCTTTCTACTGTACATTAACAAACCGTTATTTCATGAATGATAACAGTGAGGACTTTCTCTCTCTCTCTCCCTCTGTGATGGTATTGAGAGTAAAAAGCCCATAACACGTTTCCGGTGTTTACAGAGTCAGACGTAAATCTAAATCCTCCAAACAGCTCAGAGAGGGAGAGTGGATTTTACCTGAGGCTTCTCACACACCATTCCCACAGGACACACACACACACACGCACACGCACACACACACACGCACACGCACACGCACACGCACACGCACACGCACACACACACACACACACACACACACACACACACACACACACACACACACACACAGCATTTGAATATATTGGTTTGTGCTTGTGTTTCGGTTAACTACATCAGTGTGCACATCAAATAAACAGACCAGCATTCGATGCATTAAATGCAGATCGTGCAGCTTCACTCTATTATGCTGGCTATATTCATTTTTCTTTCTGTGCATAATTTACATTATCCATCGCTCATCCTCCCATTGTACTAAATGGGTCCCTTTTAAATATCACAATACATTTCTGTATGATTTTTAAAGAACGTGATCATTCTGCACGTGCAATAAATTGTAATGTGCCAGTGCAGCTAAATGAATAAAAATGCACTTTATTTATTTACTGTTTAAAGTCCGAGTGAAATTATAATTTACAATGCCTATTTTTTCATGAAATAGTGCAGCGATTATTTAAATAGTTTATCAATGTGGGTCATTCTCTTTTTAAAAATCGCGTGCCCTTATAATCTTCAGTTAAAATCTAAAAATGCACTTCCGCCCTGTAATGACTTAAAAGACGTATGTTAGACGGCTTGGGCGGAGCAACCGTTAACTCCTCCCCTTCCACTTCAAAATGCAGCGGCTGTTTTAATACATTCAATCAAAACGCAGAGATAGACGAAAGCCACGCCCACTATTTTACTCATTCAAAATATTTCATTTCACTCGGAAATGCGTCAAAATACGGAAGTAAAAACGATCGCAACTTACGGTTCACGGGGACTTTAAACCAAAAGAGCCTCTGTTCCTTTTGTTATCCCGTCCTAACAGTCAGCATTATGGCTATGCTATAAACACTTGCTTTCTCTGTGCATTGCATTATGGGATACAGTACCGCGTGCAGTGTGCACCTGAAGTTTATAGAAGCGTACGTTTAAGTGTAACAGTAGTAGACGACTAGTTTACAACTTTTTTTATGAAGCACTGCAACACTGCAAGTGAACTATAGGTATACTGATAGTTTACTAGCTCAATACTTATAGCACGTTTTTAATAGTACAATTTGAAGTACACTGTAGTGAAAAAACGATTTAATAGTCTACTCAATCTAGAGATAACACTACAGTCAAGTATACTCAAGAATACTTCATCTTCTAAATTAAAAATATAACCGAATGTAAAGTAAATTGAATGAATTTATACACCAAATATACTTTGACTCTTCTGTTATTATACTTAAGTGTCAATTTATGTCTAAAAAGTAAATAAACAGATTTTTACACAACGTATTTTTAGTTTTAGTTGAAAAAAGTATATGTGAATAGCATACTTACTTTTCGTAAGTGTGGCTGTACTGAAGCATGTAAATTGCGCATACTCCTTAAATAAAAAACTCAACCATCACATTAAAATATTCTAAATCTTGAATACATTAAAGCTTAATATCTCAGTATCAGTCTTAAAAAGTCTAAATATCAGATTTGTGTTTAGTTTCGTGTTTAGTTCAGACAGCAGCCACATGAAATCACTCACATGATTCTGTCAAACTGCATGTTTATAAATCCACACAGTTCAGCTTTCTTTACACTCTCCTTCTGTTCTGTCTTTCCGTGTCTCTCGTGACAGCCTGCAAGAGAAAGGAACAAGAGCAGCACAAAGACAGAAACATGGTGCCCAAGAAACAGCGTCTGGTCTTCACGGACCTGCAGCGACGGACGCTCATCGCCATCTTCAAAGAGAACAAGCGTCCCAGCAAAGAGATGCAGATGACCATCTCACAGCAGCTGGGCCTGGAGCTCTCCACCGTCAGCAACTTCTTCATGAACGCCCGCCGTCGCTGCGTGGACCGCTGGCAGGACGAGCACGCGGCCAGCCCGGTTCAGCCCGGCACCTCGGCCACCACCTTCTCCAAGGCCTGAGCGCCGGAGGGCCGGACGAACCTCTTCAAATCCAGCAGAAGATGATCTACGGCGCCCATCAAACCTCACAAACGTCCTCTTACTGAGACAATGAGAACCCAGAACACCTTTCGGCGCTTTCATTTTCTTTCCGTCTCTTGTGTTCGGTATGTATTCCTTGTCATTTTCCTCCCGTGCTTGATATTTGAGCTAGACCTCAGTCTGTGGGTTAGTGAAGCTACGATACGGAAATTTCTCTCTCATAGAGTAGCCGAACGGACAAAGGCAATACGAATTTCAGCACACGCTCCCCCTTTGATTTGGTGCCTGACGTTGACCCCTTGTTTGACCTTGATGAGGATATGATGGCATTGTATGTTTTCAAGCGTGGTCGCCACAATGTTTTCCTCATCAGACAGATCTCAGATGTATTCACTGCCAGTGTGGCTCGTTGTTCTTGCTTCAGCACAATGATAAAGGGATGCAAAGAATCAATCAATCCTCTGTATCGGCCCCTAAAGAATCATTTTACCGTGGGGGTCTTACAGAGATAAATCTGCGTAGAGCAACGGCGCCACCTGCTGGACAAATCCATGCGTTCACCATCTGCACCACTTCATGCTGCCTTCAAGTCATGCGGAAGGGTTTTTGCAGTTTACATTTTAAATAGACACCCTGCTGAAAAATACTCTAAATTATTGTAATGACTTTAAAGGGTTATAATGGGAATCTTTACTGGTAATGTGTTGGGTTCTATTGGTGGGATGTTGTGAATGAATTTAAAGGTTAATGATGACATTTGTAATGGAATCAATAACACTTTACATTGTTAACATAAGTAAATGCATTAGCTAACGTGAACTAACAATGAGCCATTTTTTTTAGCATTTATTAATTTCCATTAAAGGAAAAATAATTGTTCATTTCGCATTATTTGAATATTAACAGATACAACTTTTAATTTTAAATGTATCAATGAATGCTAAAACTAACATGAACAAAGATGAGTGAATGTTTGTTCGTGTAAAGCAACGCATTCATGTTTACAAAGAAGACCTTATTGTGACGTGTTACAGAATTTGTACTGGGGGTTTTTTCAGCAGGGTATAGAAAACAAATTAGTACATTATTTTATTTTGTTAATTTAGTTTATTAGAGCTAACACAGAAATGACGACTTGTTCTGAATTTTTTAGGCAGCACTTCCCGTCATCCTCTTCAGAATTAAATACACACTTTATGTGGATCACACACTGTAAAACAATTTCCACATACAATTTAAAAAAGTAATTTGACAGTTCTTTAAAAAGATTTTAATGGTTTTAAAAATACAGTCAAACCCGTAAAATTACAGAAAAAGACTGCACATTTACGTTAAAGTTATTTTACAGTTTATTTCTGGCGCCCCAGCTGCCAGAAAATGTACGTTTTTAACATGATTTCTTTTTTTTTTACAGTTTGAAATACGACAAATTTACAACAACAATCGGGAAAATGTTTTAATATATATCCTTATGTCCTATAATTTTACGGGGGGGGAGTATTTTACGGTATATTTCTCGTTTTTCAGTTTACAAATAATTTCCGGATCTTTTTTACAGTGCGTGCTTTAAAAGCTTTCGGTCGGAGTAGAAGAAAATGATAGATTTGCCCAACACATTTCATTTCAGTCTTGAAGGCAGTATGAATGGACCTGTACTGATTTATTGCTCTCAAACTCCAGTCCAGGTTACTGGTTTGAGCTCTTTCCGTTTTTCTTTGCATTCATAAGCGTTTTTCGCTTTTTCATGTTGTGTTTTCAAACTCGCGTCCAAAGATTCTTCCAGTTACCAAAGAGAAAACAATCAGTAGTGATTTAGAGAAAAAGCTGTTTTTTGTTTGTTTGTTTTTCTCCGGATGTGCAGCTTTTAGTGGCCAAACCAAAAGGTAAAATGTCACTGTATGATAATTGTGTGCCAATGACAGTTGCCTTAACGATAATCATATAGAGGACGTGCGCGCGCGTGCGCGCGCTCACCTCCCGTCGCGTGAATCTGACAAATCGCCGGAAATCTCATCCCCACGGCCGTCTGTTCTGGAAAGCCAAATTTACCAAAGCTGTCCTGCGAATGAAACTGTAAATATTCCTCTTCTACGCTTTTCTTTCCTCTTTCTCTCGGTTCCTCTATAATAATGATGCGGGTAAAATAGTAACATAGACACAACGTTTGTATTTAATGTCTGGACTCTTTGTGCTCTGTTGTGTGAAGAAGCACCTTGTCAACAAATCAATGAGAAACAAAGACTTGAAGAAGAAGAAGAAAACCAAAGCGTTGTGTGTGACGAGAGGTTGTGGAGGAAGAGAAACAGACCCCTGACAGGAGTGACCTCTGAACCTCCGCTCACCTGTAACAGCGGATGATGGTTCTTGTGTCAGTCGGTCCAGCAGAGGCGTCTCATCCGGACCATCAAATCCTGTATGTGTGGCCATACAGGTAAGACAGCAGATGTCTGTAGCACTAGAGAGCTGTCGACAGGTGAAGATGTGTTTTTTAGCAAGGTGTCGTTACAAACATTACAGACATGAAGCAAAAATGTGAAGGAAGTGAACACACACCTCATTTGTAGTGAGAATCAATGTGGCTACCTCACAGAAACACAGTGGTGTGTGACACAGCCACTGATACCAAAGATTCTTCAGCCTGCCAGCTCAACCCACCTTCATCATCCTCCTCCTCATCACTGTCCTCTTCTCTCATCTCTCTCAACACGCACGCACGCACACACACGCACGCACGCATTCTACAAAAATATGTAGAAAAAAACTAATTTTATTAAGTATACTTATATTTTGTGTACACTTTACGTAGCAAGTATACTGTACTAACATCAGTGTACTACTTATATACTTTAGTTGGACTAAATTGTCCCACTTTTTAGTTTATAAAAGTAAACACACTGAGTACACATAGTTTACAGCTGTTTTATTTGTTTGTACTACAAGAACAAGCAGATAGTTTACTGCTTCAATACTTGAATACTTAAATTAAAGTAGACTTTAATGTTTACTCTCCTAGTAGTCAAAAAATATTTAACGGACGACTCAAATCAAGTGAGTAAACACGATTACAAGAGCACTTGGAATGCCTCATCTTTTGATTGAGATCAAGTACACTGAACAAGCAGGGTTTACTTAATTTTTTGTTAATTTGCTTGATTTTTGCACGCGCATTTGTGTAATTTACTCTAGAAAGCCGTGCGCAAAAATTAAGCAAATTAACACAAAATGTTAAGTCAATCCTACTAATTGTTTTTTTCGGTGTATACAGTAAAAGTCAAGTATAGGACAGTGTCATTTTAAATCTTGAGAAGTACATAAATAGTACACTGAAAATAAACGTTTTTGTAAGGGTAACCCTAAAATACTTTTAGTATTGTTAATCCACACGCACGCACGCACACACACACGCACGCACGCACGCACACACACACACACACGCACGCGCACGCACGCGCGCACACACACACACACACACACACAGAGTAGTCAGACTGCATTATTGCCACGGTGAAGGAAGTGGCAGCTATGCAGGACATGTTGAGTGCCTTTATCCTTTAACCACGGGTGGAATTACTCTGAACACACAAACACACTTTCATTCTCAAAACATAACTGCATCTGCATCGCTGCATATTTCACATACAACTGAAGGAGTCTCATGCACTGTTTCCATCTGATAAATAAGCACTTTGTTGTTGTTTTTTACCAAAAATGTTGTTTCTCTATTTGCTGTGGTTATTTGTCGGTTTATTTATTTATCTAGACTATTTATTTACTTACAGACTCTTGAATAGTGTAGGAGCTCGGCCGGAGCATGATGTTTTAAATGTGTCGAGATGCCTCTGGATTCACACACACACACACACTTCCGTCAGAGCTATTTTTGTGTCATTTACAGTATTCTGGAAGTGTGCGTGTGTGCTAAAATTGAGGCGCGTCTGCACTGACCGTCCAATCATATGCCTCCATCGGTCATTTGAGCGATCCGATCGTGTCAACCCAACCAATCACGTCATTTCACGCTGGCAGGCACGTGTTGACAATGACAAATCTGATATACCTCAAACCCTTGTAATGTAAAGGTAATCTGACGAAATCACACTGATGATAGTAGAAGATCAAAGTGATACGTAATAGTTTTGGAAATATTGTGACTTGAAGCTTTTTACTGTTCTGTACTGTCGTGTTGAGTTGATTTTGGCATGCTCCCTTAAAAAGAAACTCTTTTTATTTGTTAAGTTGAGGTCAATGACAACTGAATATGGAAGTGACATCAGAGCAGTTGGAATGTAGACAAACTTCTGCTGTTAAAACCTATGAGTGACGGGAATCCGCCTGAAATTCAAAGCTTGTGAATTCCTTCTGAGAAACACACAATCAGCTTTAAGGCCTGTCCACACCGGGACGATAATCGCACGCGCTTATCGCCAACGTTTTTCGAGACGTTTTTCAACGTTCATACCCAAGCGATTTCCACTGGCGATGAGCCGAGTGAACGTGCGAAATCCCGCCCTGACATCGATGGCGCTTAATGAAAATCAGAAATACCCCGGTACACTCGCTTGTCACACAGAAGAACAATTAATCTTGCTTCCTCTTCATCAATGTGTGCTCGGCAAGACCGTTTTGTGCTTGAGCGCCACCAAGTCGTGTTTTACTGTAACTTCAGAAGCTCCAGGGACCTGAACAAAAACGGCAATCTCATTGGTCGGCCAGTTTTTAACGCGACGTCAAACCAAAAAACGAGCCTGAGGCGTTTAAAAAATCACGCTTTTACGCCTGGTGTGCACACTCACATTGGCGCCCTTTGTTTAGTCACGATAAACGCGCGAGATTATCGGTCCGGTGTGGACAAGTCATATGGGGCAAATGACTATGTACTTGAGTTCTTTTTTATTTTAATGTGGAATTTTGTTTTTGTTTATTTCATTCATTGACCCACGTTTCTGTCCGTAGGAAAATGCATTTCAGTTTTGAAGTGTTTGTTGTGTGTGTTCAAGTGATTCTGATATTTAAAAACAAGAAAAAACAAAAACAAGAAAAAAGAATGAGAAAACCAGCTCTTCTGTTGTTAGGGAAACGCTGGTGATTCTTTTATGCATGGATATTAATCGAACTGTTCAGAGACTGCAGGACGACTCGCACGTCGCGGTCAGCGAGAGGAGAGGCGGGGAACAAAACTCACCCGGCGGGGTGGAAGGGAAGATTTGCATTTGGATGTATGGTGATGGCATAAAAAAACGCGGTAAAGAACTACAAAGAAGAGAATCTACGGAGAATTAACTTCAAAGCACGGTTTAAAGGGACAGTTCAGCCAACAATGAAAAAACAATCATCATTTACTCTCTCTCATGTGATTGTAAATCTGTATGAGACTCTTTCGTCACTGGAACACAAAAGAAGATATTTTGAGAAATGTCTAGGTGGTTTTGTGTTCATACAACGGAAGTCAATGGAGGTCAGTGTTGTTTGATGATCGACATTCTTCAAAATATCGCCTGTTGTGTTCTGAAAAAGAAACTCACACAGGTTTGACAAGACGTGTGGGTGAAGGCATAAAACTGATTTTTTTTGGGGGGGGGCGAACTGTCACTTTAATGGACATAAAAATGTCACAATACAAAAAAATCGAAATACAGGCTTCAACTGCATCAACAAACATATTTGTTAATGGTTTGTTTGATTTTGAAGTTTTCATGGGATTCACTCACTGTTTCAAATCTTCTGTGTGTTTTGGTGACCCAACACCCCACGGGCGACTCTTCCCCCTCCTCGCGCTACCACAGAATCAATCAGTATCGCGTGTCTTTGTGATGGTACAAGACAATCAATTTCCAATAAGGAGAAGAACAAAGGAACAACATTCTTGAGAGAATGTCACTGTAGAGATTCATGACTGGGAAGTAAAACCTCTGAGCAATGTGTGTATTTGTGATTTTTGAAACCTTCCACCACAACTGCATCATATAGATTTTCTTTGCAGATTGCCATGGCAACTGCATCCCATGCACACACCCTCTGACTGAGCTTTTGGTCATGTTCCAAAACATCTCTGAAGACCGAGAACAGAAAATACGGTGTTGCGCACGTGACGTCATTTATTCAGACGCGCATCCCCGTCTGTCCTCCAGTTCTGATGTTACAGTTCAACGGCTTTCATTACATTCAATCTATAGGTTTCATCTACAGAATGTCAAGAACGAAGAATTCTATGCAGGTGATAAAGAATAAAGTGTGAAGGTTACAGTAGCGTTGTGTTTTACATTAGGACAGAAACTCAGACATGAAAAAACACTGCATGTGCATCTACAGGCGTTCAGAAGAGACATAAAATCATAAAGAATTCAACTATATGCAGTATTTGCATTCACATACCAGCGGGAAGTGAA
Source organism: Triplophysa rosa (assembly GCF_024868665.1). Classification (NCBI taxonomy): domain Eukaryota; kingdom Metazoa; phylum Chordata; class Actinopteri; order Cypriniformes; family Nemacheilidae; genus Triplophysa; species Triplophysa rosa. Next base: position 2,165,255 of record NC_079894.1, on the reverse strand, counting down.
AAACACGGAACGAAAGGGGAATTTCACAGCAATTTGGGAAGATCAGAGAATCAAAATCCTCCATGAAGTGCCATTGTTTAAAAATATAGTCAAATACTGACACCCAGTGGCGATACTGCAGTACTGCAATAAAATATACAGGTTATCATATTTTAATCTGGCAAACATTTTTTTAATTAATATTCACTGTCATTATATATCATATCAATTTGAACAATTCATCAATTAATACATCCCTGTGTGCAGCTGTCTAAACTAAAACAAACAGTTATGCAGAAGCACAAGTATAGCCTAATAAACTCTTACAGATAAATAAATAACTGCAATATAACTGACGACACTAAAACTTCTTAATCAGTCAATGCATAACTGAAACTATGTGGTGGTACAAAATTGACGTAAACGTTGCTTTGTGAATAAAATAATATGTTTGATTTATTATAAACAATGCAGCAGAATTATTATTAATTAATATTATTAATGTTTTCCCTGGAAACCTGAATGACTTTCAGATCCTGAAAGGATCTTAAAACAGCATGTACTATAAAACCCTTTTAATTCTAATTTCTGTATGATGGGAAACACAAAGAGGCAGTGCTGTCTAGAAACAGAGAAGCTAAGAGGAGGAAACACGTGCATCTCTGTCATCTCACACTGTATATGAGCGCAAAGACAAAACACCACAGCCGTGACGGTGAACAGGGTACAACATGCTTTTATGAATAAGAGATCTTTTCTCTTTTTACAAGACAAGACACACACAGTATAAAACAAACATATGCATAGAAAATAACAGATATACACTCGAAACGACAGTCGTTCACTGTTTTCTGGACGAGACTGAAGCCGCTGTGATGTTTGGATGAAACGCATTCATAACTGCACCTGCTTTCATTCATCGTGTGCTGTAAACCTTTTGGCAAAACGGTACACATGTTATGAAGCAGACAAAAACAACGTTTCACCTGAAATATCTGAGTATCTATGGCAACATTTCAGATTCCTACCAATCTGTAATAATGACATTATTTGACAGCAAGTGTCCACCAAATAATCCATCGCTGTAGGAGAGAGAAGAAAAAGAATATTGCTTTACAACAAGTAAGTTGGCATGATACATATATATGCATGTATACACACACGCACGCACGCACGCACGCACGCACGCACACACACACACACACACACACACACACACACACACACACACACACACACACACACACACACACATTAGTAGAAACAAACAGATCAGGAAGACAAACATAAAGTTAAACATGACATATTACCTGAAACCCCGGTCTGAACGCTCAGTAAAACATCTCACTACAATATGGCTCATAGATTCAGACAAGTTTAATAAGCTAAAGATGTTTCATCCAATCTCACACTGAGCTTAAAACACATCAGATGAAGTTTACACAAGTACACATGAGTAAAAAAAGCACAAAAAAAACATGCTTATGCATACATCCTGATGAAAAGTGTCTGAACAAACAGCATTCATAAACCTTTAAATCTATACTGTCAGTTTTACAAGAAGAAATATGAACAATTTATTCCCCTTAAATTCACTTTTACACTACCGTCACATTTAATTTCTCTTAAAGAGGCTTCAATCTACAGATCTAAGACTACATGTGATCTACCTTTATCTGAGACCTTAAATATCAACAAGATTTTTTTATGGGACTAACAGTCATATTTTGATCTGCATATCATCACGAGTAGAGAACAGATGACAGGTGTTGAGCTTTAAATGGCTGCTTCACCCAAAAATTTTAATTCTCTGATGAACCTGTATGAATTTCTGTTTGGTTGAACACAGAGAAAGATATTTGGACGAATGGGTGTAACCAGACAGATTTTGCCCCCCATTGACTCCCATAGTAGAAAAAAATACAATAGTAGAGAGTGCCCCAGAACTGTTTGCTGTCCTACATTCTTCAAAATATCTTCGTTTGTGTTCAACAAAACAAAACGATTATAAAGTAATATTTCCAAATATGGTAGTCAGTGGGGTCCAAATATATTTCGGTGTTTTCATAAGAACAAAGAAATTGTTACAGATTTGGAACAAGTCGAAGGAGAGTAAATGATGACAGAATTTCATTTTTGGGTGAAGTGTCCCTTTAAAATCAAGATTCTCAGTGGTTGACATGAAGCACTTTGGCTCTTCACCACCAGATGGCAGTAAAGCTACATTTCAAATTCACATCACCAGGCCAATGTGCGTCACAATTCAGTATTTTCGGTAAATAATATACCAATACAGATTAATATCTAGTCTGTTTTATGAGCACAAATCTATTTAAGATTAATCATGTGTGAAGAATATTCTGGTCTGTAGCTATGGCTCGGGTCCCTATTACAGTGTAAGTCTATGGGAATGTTTACACATGAATTATTTTTATATGTTAAAGAGACAAGAGAAGATCAAATTCAGAGTGATGTGCTTCATCTATTGTGAAGATTGTCAACAAAACATACATTGTCTGTGTTCATATAGTCTATATGAGACTAGAGTGGTACAGCCTGAGAGAGAGACACTCAACAGGGGGCGCTAGAGAGACTCTAAATGTAAATTATATCATCATGTTCTCTCTGAAAATCATCTGTGCATTTTATACACAAACACACATAAATTATGTCAACGCCTGTTTGCGTGTTTCATGTACGACAGGGTTGTAAACAATCCAGAATTGAACCGAGAACGCTTTCAAAAAATTCCAGTTTAAACTGAGGCAGCAAACAGCATGGAGAACATTTTGACTAAGAAAATAAAACAAAAATGAAATGTCAACGATTCTTGAATCACTCAAATGCTTTTTTACATTATGAAAATGAACCATGGTTATAAACAGAACAAAAAACGTGGTTACACAGTTCACCCGTGATAACCACAAATTGACCATTGCTTGTCTATGGTATTTGTAGTATTTTACAAAAAGTACAAGCAACAGGTCTGGATGGTACATTTTTTTCATAATAACATAATGTGTCCACATGATTTTCCCTTATTAATCAAATGAATTCAATTAATGAAGGTAAGTCTGAATTCTGCTCATGCAGTCAAGCATTGTGCACGGCCTCAATATTCAATTCGAAGAGAAACAAAAACATCCAGAAACACATTTGCCACTTAAATGCCGAGGACTCTTCGAGATCAGGAATGAAGGTTTGAAGTCGTTTCACATCATCGAGTTGCCTAAAAGTGTCAGTCAGAGAATAAGCAGATGAAGGGTCGGGTATGAGAGGACGCCGGGCGCTTGTCCCGGCTGAGCCTCCGATCTCTCCTTCTATCAACTACAGTACACACGATCACTGACTGCACGAGTCTAACGCTAACAGAAACTAAAACAACATCCAAACACAGGCCACAGAGACAACATCTATCACCAAAACATCACCGGTGAGGTCTGAGAACAACCAGCTACTCAACACAAAACCAAAAACCTGACATGTTTACACCACCAAATCCAGATGTGTAACCAGGGACACAAACGCTCCCTGATGTCAAGAAACACAGTCAGATGTGCCAAACGTCACCATCGGGTTATCACCACACCGCATGTCAAATACAACGTGTGACAAAGAATGAATTAATGTTGTGATGTCAAACTATACCGAGCTTAGACTTGCTGTCTTTGTGAACGATGCCATCTTATTTCTAATATATTATAAAAATGTGTTGAAGATGATCTTTGCGTGATGTGTAGCTGTGAAGAATTTAACGAGGTTTGGCAACAAAAAGAACACAAAAAGCATGAGCCGAGCCAGGAGAAAAACACATCGCTGCCGCCCTTCTGAAACCTCGTATCTCCAGCATTTGGAATTTATATTTTTCGCCATAAATTATTATTATTTTAGTCTCCCTATATGTTTGTCACTTTGTTTTACAAATACTCAACCAATAAAAGGATGAAGAAGTGTTTTTTCCATTTTCTGAAAAAGAGTGAATTTGGACATCCGAGGTTTTGGAAGGACAGCGGCGATATGTATATATAACATTACATTATGTTAATAAAAAGAATATATTTATATATGAAGAGTTTATTTGCAAAAAATCATGTTTTTTATGATGTTCTCATGTTTTTATTCTGTTAGTTAGCTGTAATTTTAAGAGTTATTATGGCTTAAATCAAAACAAACCAACTGCAGTTTGATTGATATTCATTAATGCACAATAAAAAACAAAACAGAGTTATCTCTTTTTGGAAATAAACTATATATATATATATATAAACAACTGATAAGACCACTCAATGTTTGCTTATCATCAGTGTTTTCTTTGTGTTTTTGTACATGAGAATAAAACCCCGACAGGCAACACTTCTGATTTTTTTGTCACCTTCACACAAGTTGTTCTTCATTTTGTACCCTACACGTCACATTTGATGGTTTAATGGAACCTAAGAGGGCATTAAAGCAAAAACTACACAGTAAATATTCTCTCCAGATGTGACTTTTGTCGCCTGCACACATGACGTGGAGCAGATTCGACTGTATTTGTCATCGCACGCAGATTTCTGGACAGGTGGATCGTTTATGGCTCTTGTAGTTCACTTGTTAACCGATGTGTTTCCAACAGCAGCTGCTGGTTTACGGCGTTAGTTAACAGATTCATTCATTTACATCAAGCAGCGGCGGTGCTGAAAACCGACGAAACGATGTCAGTCGTAAAGAAAAGAACAAGTACAAAAACACATCGTTTATAAATCTAAACATATCATCACAGCCTCTACAGTCAAAGACACATGAACTAGACGGGTGATGTGATTTCGTGTACATCTGACGTCACCAGCCAGGGACCCTCCCTCATCGAGACCCAGTCGGGGGGGGGGTAAAGGGACGTGACATGGGGGGTGTTGGGGGGGACTGGGCGGGGGAAGCAGAAACGTCTACACACCGGCCGCCAAAAACCAAGACCGTCAGAGAGAGAGAGAGAGGTGATGTGTCTATTTATTCAATATTTGGCAGAAAATATTTCAAGTGCTACTGATGAGAAATGAATTCACAGCGAGCGGATCTGGAGAAACAGTAAATGCATTTTGATCAAGAATCCTGCATGACTAAACGTCTCGTAGGACTCGGAATAAAAAAATACAATTTGCCATCGTTATTACTTTACAGTTATTGCAAATACAACGAAAGCCTGCGCATATAAAAAATCACGTCTGTTCGTATTTTCTGTTGGGAATCAATGAAACTATTGCTGTAAACCTCCTGATCACAAATATCATCATATGGCTTGAGGGTTTTCAGTGTGTGTGTGTGTGTGTGTGTGTGTCTCTCTGCGTCTGACGTCCAGCAGACGTGACACCCGGCCGACCTCCCCCCATGAAGGCTAGCCGGTGGTCAGCACGTGTGTGATTCAGAATGATGGAGGGGGATTGTGGGTAAGAAACACTCAGCCAAGCCCTCATCAGTCCGGATCAGACACGTCAAACACGATGAATTCACGGTAGTGCAGTTAGGATACCGCGGTCTCGTGTTTACAGCGATGCGGCCGGTGTGTTCATCCCAACCCACACAGACGCTCAACGCAGAACATCAACGGCTTCTATGACGCATCTTTGAGTATGATGATCACTAAAAACCAAGCGATTTACATCAAATTTAGTTCCTCGGCCCTCTTTTATTGCTCAAATTTATTGCCCTCGATTGTTTTTCAGTTGAGTCTCAACTTGGTCTCAGACGTTTCTCCTAAAATGGTTTGGGAGGAATAAAAAGAGAATCAAATGAGAGTGTAATAGAGGCAGAGGTCAAATAATCTGGATTCGAGTCAATTTGAGTTGATATTGAGATCTTCAATGATATTGACTTTTGATCGCAGACTTGACAAATCTGAGTTCGACGCGTTGTTGACATCCCTTCTCAACTCTAATAGAGACGTTTGTGAGATTTCGGACTCCCTTTTTTCTCAGGAGAAACATCCGAGACGCAAATGAGACTCAAGCTTCCATTTCCTCTCATTGACGTCTAGGAGAAATAATTGAGATGTTGTCTTTCTTACGGATGTTTAGTTTCTCCTCTCAGCTCAAGCTTGGAGAGTCAAGTGGGTGTGATATTGGAGGACATTATGGCAATAGATTTATTTGTCTCTGGTAATGATCAGTTTACATGTCGTTGGTTTCATGAGAAGTCAAAGGAAACCAAGAACAGAGACTTTACTATGGCTTTGTGTTTACACTATGACCTCTCCTAAGCAAAGTGCAGCATTAAAACGGAAAATATTCAATTATATAACCGTCAGCGGCAACAGAAATAACAATAAAGCGTTTGTGAGAGCATCGAGGACAAGGTTATCGTTTAATGTCAGATTGCGACAGGCCGTTGTGTTTCTGCATCAGCGCTGTGTGTGTGTGTGTTAGCGTTCCCCCAGCGTGCCCCTGGCTGCGTTGTTTCATATCATCTTCATGTTGAACTTGCGTGTTGTTCCGGAAGCGGCGGTGGTGGTCTGGCCTTCAGTTTTCCTGAAGGAATACTCCACCGTTAAGTTGTTCTTGCGTTGACCGCGTCCGCGGCTCCACACGAACAACAGCAGAAAGCAAAACAACACCACCCCCAAAAACATGATGCAGCCCATGGCCGTGGACACCAGGATGGTGGTGAGGTCCAGCGTGAACTTGAGAAAAACACGTGTGCTGTTCAGACCAGTCTCGTTGAAGTCCGTGGAATACATGGACCGGTTGGCGAACAGCGAGGGGTCCGCCGCGTGGCCCTTCACCGTCAGCGTGGCAAAGTAGGTGTCGTTGCCGCCGGCGTTGCTGGCGATACAGATGTACGTGCCACTGTCCACCACCTGAGCATAACGGATCTCCAACGTCCCGCCCGGAAGCACCGTGACCCTGCCGTTGCTTTTCGATGTGATCCTTCTTCTCTGCGGAGAGATCCAGACGATGGCCGGCGTCGGCTCGCCCTCCGCCCGGCACAGGAACAACACCGGCTGGCCCTCGTGCGCCGTCACCTGCTGCAACTTTCTGTTTCTTATCTTCGGCTTCTGGCAGGTGAAGTAATCGAACATCGCCGAATCGCCGAAGGTGCTCAGGGCGTACCCACGCACCTCTGCCGGCCCGGCGCACACGGGCATCTTGCCGTCAAAGTTCAGGGTCCGCCGGCGTTGCAGGATCCAGAGCAGCCGGCAGTCGCAGGATAAAGGGTTGTTGTCCACTCTCAAGGTTTCCAGACTGTTGACGGAGTGAAAGGAGCTCTCCTCCAGAGTCACCAGACCGTTGTTGGACAGATTGAGAACTCGCATTTGTCTCAAGCCTCCGAGAGCGTGAGGCTCGACGGTGAGCAGGTTAGTGTTGACCATGTGTAGTTCCTTCAGTCTGATGAGGTCTCTGAAGGCCCATGGTTCAAGCGTGGAGATGGGGTTGTAGGAGAGGTTGAGCGCCGTCAGGTAAGCCAGGTTTCGGAAGGACGCCGACGGTACGGACGTGATGTTGGTGTTGGTGATGAAAAGCCAGGAAAGGTTGAGACCCTGGAAGCTAAGCGGTGAGACGTACTCCAGATAGGGCCAGTTGTCGATCTCCAGGCCTCTCAGTGCCGACAGCTTGCGGAAGTTTTGGTCCTCGAGCGCGGTGATGCTGAGGTGACGGAGTCGAAGGGTCACGAGGTTACGGAGATAAGAGAGAGTCTGGCCTGAGATGGACGTCAGGTTGCATCTCTCAATGGCGAGATCCTCGAGACCCAACAACCCTGAGAAAGCCTTGTGGGATATGTAGACCAGATCATTATCACCCACCTGAAAAACACACACAAGTGAAGTTAACGTAACTGTACTGGGCGAAATAAATAAAAATCTCTTTAATATCTCCTAGACATCACAGAGATTAAATGGAAAGCGAATAGAAATGTCTCATCTAAATCTCAGATTTGTCAAATCGGCGATCAAACATCAATACGATTGAAGTTAAGAAATTAAAAACCTCACCTCCAAATTTTTGAGACTCCTCAGATCTTGGAAGGTGTAATCCAGGAGGATGACGATCTTGTTCTCGCTCAGGTCCAGCGTGGTGAGATTTGACAGCCGTGCAAACGCGCCCATGGGCACGAGCTTCAGCTGGTTTCCTCTGAGCCGCAGCGTGCGCAGGGCCTGCAGGCTGGCGAAAGCGTTGGGTTCCAGCGTGGTGATGAGGTTCTCGCTCAGATCCAGCTCCTCCAGGTGCGGGTACGGCGCCAGGTCTCCGGGGGCCACCCAACGCAAGCGGTTTCGACTGAGATCCAGCAGCCTCGTCTCTGTCGGGATGCCCTCCGGGACACCGGACTGCCGCTTGCGCTGACAGGACACAGAGCGCAGCTGAGCGGCGCAGTCGCAGCGCGGCGGGCATCCCTGAGACGACTGTGAGAGGGCCATAAAGGCCAGCATGAGCCCCAACCAGCACAGGACCCACCGGGAAGCCATCAGCCCCCCTCCACTTCACTCTACACACCTACAGAGAGAGAGAGAGAGAGAGAGAGAGAGAGAGAGACACTGAGAAACATACAGAGTAGCCTCAATAATAATAAAATAAAACCGGTCTGCTTGTCTTCACACAAGATGAAACACCGAAGTATGCGGTGTCAGCACACAGAGAGATATAACTTAAACACATTGTGTGTGTGTGTGTGTGTGTGTGTGTGTGTGTGTCACAAATCTCGGGTGAGATGAGACAAGGAGAGAGGACCCAAACGCAGACAGCGGGTAAGGGGTTAAACAAGGCTTTTAATAAATAATAAAACACACAAAACAAAAACCCACGAGGGAGTAAAACAACAGTATAAAAAGGACAAAGCCTAACTACACTAAACAAGACTAAGAATAACATTTACTACATATTACACAAGACTAAACTACACTTAACAGGACAAGAACTCACCCACATGAAACACGACAGAGTACAATGATCCAACACAAGACAGAGAACACAGGGACATTAAATAATGGGACAAATCAAAGGGGAACAGGTGTGGGGCATGAACTAATCAACAACCAATAACGAGGGATACAAAAGGGCGGGAACACAGACAAGGACCGGAGAGAGTATCAAAGACCGAAAGGGTCAAAATGACTCTCTCCACACATAACAAGGGATCCTGCCGTGATTCTGCCACAAGATCAAGACAGACATGACAAGATGAGGCAGAATCACGACAGTGTGTGTGTGCTGAACGAACTGACGCAGTTTTTTCAACTGTATGTAAAAGTGAAGGGAAAATCTCACGTGACATTACTGTGTTTAGCATTCAGTACGCTGTACGCGTTATGATCTCAGTGTTGAAATGACGAGACGGGCTGCTCAAGATATGTGCTAAGAATGTTATATAACACTGACGCAACCTAGAAAAATGACACAGGAAAGTGGTCATTGCTTTTCTTCACACTTACCCACAGAAAAGACAAATCACAGATGAGATCTCTTTAATATATCAATTTAAATTAGGGTTGGGCGATGTCTACCAAATTGGCATCGGACGATGCCTACAGAGAAACATCGTTTGCTAGATGGCCATCTGCCAAAACATTAAAACAATTATATCAGTGCTCCAGACTGCGACCAAAACACATTTTGTGACCAGTTTTCAAGACAGCATGATTTTTTTCCACAAGTACTCGCACATGTACGACCTGCAAATTTGGAATTTCTTCCAGTTGTTATTTAATGTGGAAAGACGAGTAGATCGTGAGCTCACCAGTGTAGGCTGTGTGTGTGATAAGTCAACAGCGCGGGTCACGCGGCACTGGTGTTTCCTGCTGCCATTGCGGACGCGCACAGTTCAGGTCGTCATTGACACACACAACGTGAGCGCATTACTACGATTCACTGTTTGCGTTCACTTTCTATGTCCGTCTCCGTCTCGCACACACGTGTCGCGCAGCTTCCAAATCATACTCAACTGCGGATAAGCATGAATGGACGAGATCAACACATGCGCAGAATGTCATACTGTGGACTCGGCTGTCAAAGTTTGTCTTGGGAATGTGCTGTACGCGGACGGGATGCGCAGACGACCGCGGACCCTCCTGATGACGAAAATTGTGTCATGCAGGGGAATCACGATGCCGGCCCAACATCGGACGATGTCATCGTCTATCGGCCCAACCCTAATTTAAATATATCAAGCGGGTGTCACTGTGACCAACAAACCATCTAGAAACCACTTAGAAAGGCAAAAACACCCCACAACACCCAGAACAGCCCAGAATGTTAGAACACAATGCCCAAAATACCACAACACCCTAAAATTTCCAAAAGACCCCATGACACCTCACAACACCCAGAACATCCCATGACACCCAGAGCACATACCACAACACCCTCAAATATCCAGAAGGCCCCCTGACACTCCACAACACTGCAAGATATCCAAAAGACCCCATGACACCCCAAGATATCCAAACACCCCAAAATGACAAGCCCCACAGCACCCCCATTTCATTCAGAACACCCCACAATGTATAGAATATCCCACAACACCCAAAATACCCACAACCCCCAGAGCACATACCACAATGCCCAAAACACCCCAAAAATATCCAAAAGACCCCATGACACTTTGATCAACCCACAACACCTGATACAGTGATTGTTCAAAAGTGAAATAAGACGAGAGTGTAATTTGATAACGAAGAGAGTAAATAAATCCGCTATCTGTCACCGAGCAGATGAATTCAAGTTATCTGATATCGTGGCAGTGAATGATACATATCTGCTGTTTGATGTTGCGACGTGTTTTGGTTCGCTGGCACACATTAAAAGGTTGAGTCACTGGGCGTCTGGCCACTGATCTTGGATACTGAAGTGGAGATGCCAGCCACGTCGGTCTAATCTTCACGCCGGGTCAAGTCAAACACTCTGTGGGTCTGGCAGGACCACAGCAGGCCTGGAATCACATGAAACTTTATTTTGGTCCACTAACAGCGGCAGGCAGACCCCTCCTGTGATGTCATAACGCATCCTCAATCTGTTAGAATCTCCTGCTACGATGCTAGGGCGTTTAAGTGGTTGTTAGGTACCTACAAGAAAATAAATGACAGATGAGATCTCTTTGATATCTCAATCATTTCTCCTGAGCGACAATGTTACATCCAACAGATTTTAAATGCCACGAACACCCACACACACCCACACACACACACACACACACACACACACACACACACACACACACACACACACACACACACACACACAGCCTCCCACACACACGCACACACAGCCTCCGACAACACCAGAATCCAGAAGGAAATAAAGTGAGAGCTTTTACAGAAGAAACCTGAGTGAAAACAGACAGCTGGCTGTGATTTATCAGCAGTCTTCTGCTGATATATTAAAACTCACTGACGCTTTATGAAATGCTCTGAGATGAGTTCAGGGTGCAAAAAAAAAGAGTCTTTACACTAAAAATACACATCTCACAGTCACAGCCCTTTACATGAGGATGAACGGGTACTGATGCTGATTGGGCTGTTTGAGAGAATCTTCAGTTTGAGATGAACATCTACGTACACTCTTTACGGCTTCAACTCAACTCAACTCAACTCGTTCATTAAAGCAATAATAATATACCATCTCGAACACACAACCAGCCTTCCACCCGCTCACAACCAATGAAATGAGTTTGTGTGGAGTGACCTCATTTCATTTATATAACTACAGGAGAGATCTGATCTTCATGCAATCCAGTAATTTGTGCTGAATTAAAGTGAAACACAAATAAACATTTGCATTGGTTGAGAGGGATTTTCATCTGACATCGAGGTCAGACCTGTCCCATCAAAAAGAAAAAACACACATGAGATCTCCTTAATATCTCAATAATTTCTGCTACAAATCAAGGAGATTAAATGAAGAGTTTATTTCCAAAATGAGATAACTCCGTTTTTAAAATCTTTCAAAAATCATGTTTTTTTAATTTGCATTCCAATGAATATCAATCAAACTGCAGTTGGTTTGTTTTGATTTAAGCCATAATAACTCAGAAATACAGCTAATAAAAACACGATAACATAATAAAACATGGTTTTTGAATTTTTTTAAAAACATCGAGTTATCTCTTTTAGGAAATAAACTCATCAAATGGAAACCTACGCTTACGTCTCATCTGTGTTTCAGATAATACTCATCAATCATGAGTCATCATTACTCATCAAGAAAATCTCGCAAGTGTCTTTAAAGTGGCCGTCACTCAGACAGTGTCTGCATATCTCATGTTAATCTTGAGGACTTATAGAATAGTATCGCACCCTTCAAATATCCGAAGTCTTTAGTTTGATCACATTTATAAAAGACAGATCCAGCTGTACCATTATTACCACGTGCGGTTCATGTCCGCCATCTTTTAGCGCTGGGACCGCTCCATCTATCAGTTTCAAATCATCTCCAAATCCAACATTATATCCAGCGTTTATATAACATCCATCACCCAAATGCAGTGAACGCAGTGCTCTCTCTCTCTTTTGCTCCAGCTGGTTGACGTGTGCGCGTGCTCCTTCTCCCGCTCTCCCTGGTTGAAGCATGGGCGTGCTCTTTCTTCTGGCTCTGGCGGGTTGACGAGTGGGCGTGCTCTTTCTTCTGGCTCTGGCGGGTTGACGAGTGGGCATGCTCTTTCTTCTGGCTCTGGCGGGTTGACGCGTGGGCGTGCTCTTTCTTCTGGCTCTGGCGGGTTGACGAGTGGGCGTGCTCTTTCTTCTGGCTCTGGCGGGTTGACGCGTGGGCGTGCTCTTTCTTCTGGCTCTGGCGGGTTGACGCGTGGGCACGTCCAATAAGGGACTAAAAAAGTTGTTACGAAACGGATTTTCGTGTTCGAAAAAAACTTCCGAAACCTGTACAAACGCTGGGGGAGTGTATCCAGCTCAGAAATACTAGGTCATACGTCCAACTCGTTTTTTTGACAAGTTGACTATGTCAAGCATGAGAAGACAACACGTTTAACATTGTAAAGAAGTCAGAATGCACGAAACACCATTACACCTCCATACACATGACCAATTACACTCTCATTTGCTTCTCTTTTCATTTCTCCTAAACTAATTTAAAGTTTCAAAGGAAACTGGTGTCTGAGTGTTTTGGTGTTTGTGTTTTCTTGTGGAAGATCGGTAGTCCAGTCACAACATCAGATTTATCTGTACAGGAGAGAGAGAGAGCACATCACCTCAAACCCGTTTCACGCTCTCTGATTCACGAGGAAAGAGCGGAACATGATTTCTCTTCCCCTGAGCAACTTCATACAGGTCAGTACACCGCATCACACATGGCCCTCGGCCTCCGTAACCAGCCCTGCCATCTACCACAAGGACGAGCGAGATAGAGACTGAAGGGAGAGAGAGAATGTGCCATCACTCTCACTGTAAATGGAGCGAGAAATCTCTCATGCCAAAAGGACGAGTAACACAAACTCAGGAAAGAGAAACTCCGCTTTTACAAACACATAAAAAAATCTTCTGAAACCGATCGATCTGAAATCTAAAACTGTATGAGTCACATTTAAAGCTGTGTAATACACACACACCAGATATAAAGCCTGAAAAAACATCAGAACATGATGGAATTCATCAAATCAAGCGTATAGCGTTAATTCTTGCAGGTCACGTGAGTCGAGCCCGCATCAGGTGATCCTCATCTTCCTATAGAAACATGACGCAATCACAGCTTCCGTTTCAATTTCATTCAGCCAACAGCAGCTTACCGCGCTGCTCAGGAGCAAATTACCCGCCTCCATCCCCAGCTCCACATCACATTTTCAATTGGACTCGACTGTTGTTCCTTTTCAAAGTCTCAATTACTTTACATCATGTGTTACACTGAAATGTCATTAAGAAGTAATTTTAAAACCAATACAATAAACGTGACAAATAAATTGAAAAAGAAGTTTAGTCTTTTATAAAACGATCCACAAAGCCACACAGGTGTAATATAAGCTCATCTTTATGTTTATGACGTCTGCGATAGTATTGTCAGATGCTGGCTTTATACGTCAGTGTCCGAAATCACTCACTCATTTTCATTCACTTCTTCCCCATATAGTGGACTCAAAAGTCATTCGCTATATAGGGAATAGTGAAGGAGTGAGCGGTTTCAGAAAAAGACACACGGATGTATATTCAGAGATGCCTCATTAATGTCCGTTTCTGTGGGCCGCCATATTGGAACAGTCAAAGCCCGTCCGTGAACACTCGTGAGTGAGTAATCTGTGCATCTACAACCATAGTTATACATATATGAATGAATCAATCAAATGTTATGTGCTGTTGTGTAGAAACAAACATTTGCTCAAATTTAAAAACTTGTAATATGGAGTATATGCGAGGAGTTTGGTTCCTAAATGAGATAACATATGCTGCACAATGTTGAGGTCTCTTGGAAACCCACAGTTTTTTACTGTCAGTGATGAAAATGTTGATTGTCCAACATGGCAGACATGCCAACGTGTGTGGAGTGGTTAAATGTGGCATCTGTCTATGGTTTACTAAAAAGCTGTGAAATTAAAATCAGCAGACAGGAAAAAATCTCAAATTCACACTTTAAGAGACCTTCAAGCATCTGATGAAACGCCTAAAAAGAAAACGCTGTCAACATTTGCGCTCACTTAATACTTCTAAACCCACACAACTGTCTTCTGTCCAACACAAACAAAAACACGTTCAAACACAAAAGCATATAATGTCTCATCTATAATATGATCATGTATACACCAAATGTGTCAACATTTGTGTACCAAACTCCGGGAGACCCGCCGGATGTACTACTGTACTGCTGGTTGGTTGTGCAGGGCAAATAGGGCACCCCTCTGTTATAAATCATTTTGCCAGAGATCTCAACGTCAGACATGAAATAACATCTAAACGCGGTTTGAAAAAGCACAAGCAGTTTGTCCCTTCACACATCCCGTAGATCGGTTGTTTTAACTTTGTTTATAAGTTAGCAGAACGTTTTTATTTTTTTATTTACATGGATGGATTTAACAGTGTTTGCATATTATTTACAAGAACCGCTTATGGTCACAGAATGGGAAATATTAGAAATAAACTCTATGTTAGCTGTTTTTAATCTGCTGAACACAACACTTTTCATAACACGTTTTTGTAAAAGCAAAGAAAGTGTAACAACAACAACAGCTAGTAGACTCTACTGCATCTACCTGTGGATGAAACCATCTGTCGTCTTCAGTGCGCGGACACAGACTGTGAGGAGCGAGCGTCAAATGGAAAACGCGGAGTGGACCTTTAGCGGTGTAATAAGAGAAAGTTTTTCCCCTCTACTCCACTGCGGCTACCGTTCCATTTCGCCTACCAAAGGGCGCCAGCCTGTGAGGGCAAATGGGCAGTGGCTCAAGCCACAGAGCCACCCCGTGAACGCGTTCCGGTTCCCGTCGGTCCGGGAGTTTCAAAGGAGAAATAACTGAAATACGGGAGTTTCACAGGAGAAAAAACAAAACGGGAGGGTGGCGGGAGATGGGGGTCAAAAACTTGAGACTCCCGTGAAAAACGGAAGTGTTGACAGGTATCTAATAATATAACTATTGATATTTTATTTAATTTATGTTAATATTAAGCAGTACTATCATTTTACTGTATAATAATCGTATTAAATAAACGATTTGTTGAAATGTGTTGTATGTTCATATTATTAAAAAAACAATTGTTGAACGGGTCCTGTAGTTCGGTTGCATTTAAAGATAGTGTATGGTACACTGACATCTAGTGGCTGAGCTTGGTATCGCAGTCTAAAGTCAAAATATTGGCGAGACAAGTTTAGTCAAGTAACGGTTCTTCTCGGTTTCTTTTGCTTGTTATCAGAAATAATCTACAGGCGCACTATTGTTTGTGAATGTGCACCGGAAGTTCAGTTGGGGGTCACAAAAGTGGGCATGCGCAGTAACGTTTGTTTATGTTGTTAAGATGAAACCGTCTATATGATGTTGCCTATAATGTATAAAACACTAAATTCTGCCTAAATTCACACTACTGTAGCTGGTTGTGTGTGTTTGTGTGTGTGCGCCAGGGGCGCAGATGGGATGTTTTAACTGGGGAGACCAAGCTGTCGGCAAATGATTTCAACTCCGTTATTTACTTTGCGTAATTTTGGCTTTAACTAGTGCTCAAGTAGTTACTTTACGTCATTTGGGCTAATGGTTTGCACTTAAAAGCCATTGGAGAATTCTTATTTGATATCATGGACAAACAACAATGAACAAAGGCCTACCTGTTCAGGGCAGACAGCAGTATTGAGGCACATTGATGAAGACGTACTGAACAGCATCTGTTGTCCGGAGCGTTTCATTTGTACTGTCAGTAATATTTAACAGGAGCTGAATGTCTCTGGAGACACAACGGAAAGTTTGTGTCACAGAAGATGAGAGGCAGCGTCCGGCAGCTGTCTGTGAGTTTCTCCACAGACTGAATATTATCTGTCCTCAGGAGGACACAGAAACATTCGGTCTGATCTCATCATATATAGAGAATGTGTGGATTCATATAAATGATCACGTTATTTCTGTTCAACTACTATACTGTTCACAGTGTTGTACTTTACGCTTGGAATAACTGGACGACATCTGCCCGAGATCACCCAAGTTGGTCTGAGATATTGATAATTGTACTTTATTAGAGTATTTATTTCATACAAATATGAATGAGCCACTTTGTAAAGTAGTCACCAAATCCTGTGAGATCAGCATTACATGTGTGCGACCACCAGAGCAACGCACCACAGACTGTCACATATTAAACTGATACGTCACCCAAAAATGAAAATTCTGTCATCATTTAGTCACCTTCGAGTTTTCGAACAGATTTTGCCCCCCATTGACTCCCATAGTAGGAAAAAATACAATGGCAGTCAAAAGTGGCCCAGAACTTTTTGCTGTCCTACATTCTTCAAAATTATTTTTTTTGTGTTCAACAGAACAAAAAAAATTAAGTATTTCTTCCTACTCTCGGGTGATTTCAGACGTTCTCCGGTGATCTCAGACCATCTCAGGTGATTTCAGACCTTCTCAGGTGATCTCAGACTATCTCGGGTGTTCTTTAGATCATCTCGGGGGATTTCAGACCAACTCTGATGTTTCAGACAGTCTCAGGCGTTCTCAAACCATCTCAGGTGTTATCAGACCATCTCGGGTGATTTCAGACCATCTCGGGTGTCAAATCTCGGGTGCTCTCAGATCATCTCAGATGTTTTCAGACAGTCTCAGGTGCTCTCAAACCATCTCAGGTGATATCAGACCTTCTCGGGTGTTCTCAGACAATCTCGGGTGCTCTCAGATCATCTCAGATGTTTTCAAATAGTCTCAGGTGTTCTTAGACCATGTCAGGTGAAGTCAGTGCATCAGTTCTACACAGAAACATTTCAGTCAATGAGGGGGGGATCTGTCTGGTTATAAGGATGCTTCCAAATATCTTTCTCTGCGTTCATCAGAACAAAGAAATTTATACAGATTTGAAATAACTCGAAGGTGAGGAAATGATGACAGAATTTTCATTTTTGGGTGAAGTATCACCTTAAGAGAATCCAATTCACCTTCATATGTTTGACAGAACACTCTCCTCGGTGTGACAGTCACACAGTCGACGTCTTTTTCTGAATTATAACAGGAATGATGAAACTATCACAAACAAGCTCTGAAGGTTAAAACAACGAAGGCACTGCGAGCGTTCCAGAGCTCTGTACGCAGGCAGACATATGGTGGGTGAAGGGTGAAGATCAGAAAGTGTTTATTAACAGCAGCACGCTCACATCAACATCTGTGTGAGGTGATAAACTGCTGAACAACACCGCTGTACATCACTCGCTGCAGAGCTCTGCGGCCCGCATCACACGAACACACGTAAGAATCTGAGGCTTTACATCTGACAGAGACCACACACCATAGACTAACATCACACGACCGACTCGACCGGACCACAGCAGAGTCTGGATCTGCGAGCCGTCCACTGAGATCAAGGGAATGATTATTGAAATAGTAAATACGATTTCATTTTATTTTGCTGATTTACACAGAAACACATTCAGAACAGCTCAAGTCACACCTTCTTCATCAAATATGTGAACAAAAGCAATTAACCGTTGCATGCTTTAAAATTAAATTCCTTGTACTATAAACTCTATCAATTCTGCTGTGTATGTGATGGTGGAAGTGACTGTTTTAGAAGTTGAAAGGTTCTATTTAGACACCAGTGACAGATAATCACTTGCCGTTAATATCACTAAAATACATGTGCTGAACAATCTCATACACGCACTTGCTTAACAGCACTATGAATATAATGGTCCGACTGAATGTACATGACTGCAAACCAATAGACAATTTTTATTAAAGGGAACCAAGGGTATAGAGGGATGTATGGTTTAATACGTTATCATAGCCTTACACTACTCACATTTGTCGTTAGAAACACATCGAATATTTTAATTTCTTAAAAAAAACCTAAATGTAATACTCGTTTTAACCTTAGGAGGCCGCCATGGTCTTTTTCGATGATGTAAAATGGTTGTGCGCACAGGCAGCCAAACTGAACACAGACACACGAATCAGTTCTTCAGTAAATATAAGGTGCTGTAGGATAAAAAAATATATATAAATAATGCTAAAATAATAAAGAAAGAAAATAAAGACGCTATTTGGTGTATTTTCATACATTTTAATATTGTTGGTCAAGATTTAAACGTCGAGCAGCAAGCTCATTGGCTGCTGATACAGAAGGAACCAATCAGCTGCGCCGTGTGATAAAGTTAATATGTCAGATTGGGTTAGACTGTAGGACTGCGCCATCTAGAGGTTCATGCCAGAACTTTCTCTGTCTTGTATTCTACATATTTTATAATTTCCTCTTTGTACTTCAGTCACTAGTGTGTGTACTATTATATATTTACTCTAAAGGTGATTTGCAGCAATGCAAAACTGTGACAAAAGGCGCTACAGAAATACATTAGAATTGAATATTTTCCGGTGATTTTAGTAGTGTGATACTGCAGATATCTGCAGCACGACAAACACACTCTCTGTCTCTCACCTTGCTCAAGGTGAATGTGTGTGCGGTTAGTGCACTTCAAAGGGAACGAGACCTTCCTGTGAAAATTACACAAGGAAAGATAGTGGCCATTTAACACACACACACATCTGCATGTCCTTGGTTAAATTAAGCAACACAATCTCATTATCTTTCCATGTCCCTGCCTTTCATCCATGTGTTGTGTTTTCATACACACAAACACCTGATCTGCTATAGAGATGTGAAGCTGACGTCACGCCCTATGTTGCATGTTGCAGTGGCGCCGCCATCTTGGGAGGATCATATTCTCACATATTCTCAGGCTTCACATTCTCTATTCTACTGTTGCAAAATAATTTAAAGAAAAAATATATTCATATATTAAATATAAAAATCTATAAACACATAATAAAATATACTACATAATAATTATACACAGTACACCAACATATATTATGTAAACAAAAACGTTTATTCTGCAAACGATTAGACGTGAATAATCATTATGCAGCCCTACTTCTAACTATGTCAAAAATGTGGAAAAAGCATGGGACATACCCATGAGAAAAATGACATCATCATCACAACACAGCACATGTTGTAAGTTAATAGTATAAATGATCAAATATTCCAATGATTGAGTGTTGAGTGTACAAACAAAAGACTGACAGAATTGATGTTATTCGATGGTACAGAAATATGTTATTCAGTCAAAAACATGCTTTTCTAACTAAAGGCCCATTCACACCTAGAGCATTCTTAGCTTTCACGTGTTAAATGCATGTGATCATCCACCAGGTGGGAAAAAATCATGTGATCCCAAGAATGGTTCATCTTTATCTTCATAGTTCTGCTGGTCTCTTAAATGTTATTTTACCAGGCTTTAGCTGTGCTAACAGTCCATTAAACTGCAGAGACATCAGAGCATGATATTGTGAGGAGCACGTCCACTGACGTCAGATTAGCGAGACGCTCTTGGCTCTGTCAGCGGGTTTGTAAGAGGTTTTGCTCTCTGTCCGACAGCTTTAAAGAGACGCTTACGGGATTAATTATTCACATCGCTGGCTAATAAGAGTCAGAGCGGTTCTTCACCTCCAAGCACAGGGAATATTACACAAACCTCACATCACATGTAGATTAGCAATTCATCAGTTTGAATGAAATCTGACATCACAGTCAACTTTAAAGACGTCTGTTTATTTACTTTTTGTGCCAAAATATTTGAGACTGTTTTCTACCCTCTCTCTTCACATGTGTATTCTTTTGTTTTATTAGACCAGAGGCAAATCGGCACTTTTAAATGCATCGTCCTTCAATAACAGACAAACTTACAATTTCAAGAATTCGAAAGACTCCAGCTGACATCAAGAAATGTTTCTGTGTAGAACTGATGCTCTGACTTCACCTGACATGGTTTGAGAACACCTGAGACTATTTGAAAACATCTGAGATCATCGAGATGGTCTGAGGTCACCCAAAAGGTCTGATATCGCCCAAGATCACCTGAGAAGGTCTGAAAACATCTGAGACGGTCTGAAATCACCCGAAATTATCTGAGAGCACCCGAGATGGTCTAAGAACCACCGAGATGGTCTGAGGTCACCCGAGCTGGTCTGAGACCATCTGAAATCACCCAAAATGGTCTGATAACATCTGAGATGATCTGATAAGACACAAAATGGTCTGAGAACACCCGAGATGGTCTGAGAACATCAGAGATGATCTGATAACACCAGAGAGGATCTGAAATCACCCGAGATGGTCCGAGAACACCTGAGACTGTCTGAAAACATCTGAGATGATCTGATAAGACACAAAATGGTCTGAGAACACCCGAGATGGTTTGAGAACAACTGAGATGGTCTGAGAACACCAGAGATGATCTGAGGACACCAGAGATGATCTGAGGACACCAGAGAGGATCTGAAATCACCCGAGATGGTCCGAGAACACCTGAGACTGTCTGAAAACATCTGAGATGATCTGATAAGACACAAAATGGTCTGAGAACACACAAGATGGTTTGAGAACAACTGAGATGGTCTGAGAACACCAGAGATGGTCTGAGAACACCAGAGATGATCTGAGGACACCAGAGAGGATCTGAAATCACCCGAGATGGTCCGAGAACACCTGAGACTGTCTGAAAACATCTGAGATGATCTGATAAGACACAAGATGGTCTGAGGACATCTGAGACCATCTGAAATCACCCAAAATGGTCTGATAACATCTGAGATGATCTGATAAGACACAAAATGGTCTGAGAACACCCGAGATGGTTTGAGAACAACAGAGATGGTCTGAGAACACCAGAGATGATCTGAGGACACCAGAGATGATCTGAGATCACCCGAGATGGTCCGCGAACACCTGAGACTGTCTGAAAACATCTGAGATGATCTGATAAGACACAAAATGGTCTGAGAACACACAAGATGGTTTGAGAACAACTGAGATGGTCTGAGAACACCAGAGATGGTCTGAGAACACCAGAGATGATCTGAGGACACCAGAGAGGATCTGAAATCACCCGAGATGGTCCGAGAACACCTGAGACTGTCTGAAAACATCTGAGATGATCTGATAAGACACAAGATGGTCTGAGGACATCTGAGACCATCTGAAATCACCCAAAATGGTCTGATAACATCTGAGATGATCTGATAAGACACAAAATGGTCTGAGAACACCCGAGATGGTCTGAGAACATCAGAGATGATCTGATAACACCAGAGATGGTTTGAGAACACCCGAGATGGTCTGAGAACACCTGAGATGGTCTGAGAACACCAGAGATGATCTGAGGACACCAGAGATGATCTGAGAACACCAGAGAGGATCTGAAATCACCCGAGATGGTCCGAGAACACCTGAGACTGTCTGAAAACATCTGAGATGATCTGATAATACCCGAGATGGTCTGAGAACACCCGAGATGATCTGAAATCACCCGAGATGGTCCGAGAACACCAGAGATGATCTGAGGACACCAGAGATGATCTGAGAACACCCGAGATGATCTGAAATCACCCGAGATGGTCCGAGAACACCTGAGACTGTCTGAAATCATCTGAGATGGTCCGAGAACACTCGAGACGGTCTGACAACACCTGAGATGATCTGAAATCACCCGAGATGGTCCGAGAACACCTGAGATGGTCTGAGAACCCCTGAGACTGTCTGAAATCACCCGAAATGATCGGAGAACACTCGAGATGGTCTGACAACACCTGAGATGGTCTGAGAACACCCGAGAAGGTCTGAGATCAACTGAGAAGGTCTGAGATCACCCAAGATGGTCTGAGAATGCCTGAGACTGTCTGAAAACATCCAAGTTGGTCTGAGATCACCCGAGATGGTCTGAGATCACCCGAGTTAGTCTGAAATCACCCGAGATAGTCTGAGAACACCTGAGACTATCTGGAGAGCGTCACACACAACTGCCCTGAGACTAAAATGCAGTATTAAAGTGTGTGTGACATGTCTGTGTTTTTTAAGATTTATCTGCATGTCAGAAACAAACACCTCCAGCCTCTCGGATACTTTTTCAAAACCTGAAGAAATGTGCATGAACAGGGTGAGATGGTGGGTGTAGATCTGATCTTCTGATGTTCAGCGCTGGTGAGAGAGGATGAAAGATTATTATCTTAGAGAGAAAACCTGGAGCGAGCGTCAGCTCACGGCCTTCACTCTCAACATCAGGCTGTTTGTACTGGAACATAATTAAATGCTGTAAATGAGGCGTTATTCAAATCACTGATGAAACGAGTGGGACGGACGGCAGAGAAACACTAATGCTGGAGGACAAGCACAAAGACTCATTATGTGTGCGTCTGTTGACAAGCTTCATTTATCAACACCACTCTTAAATCACGACCTTCAATCCAAATAAATGATTTAAACACAACAACACTGACTAATTGCTCACAATATTCATGTCCATGCATTGATTATAATTCATTTTGCATAAATAAATGCAATGAAATGAGACAAAGGGCGTTATGCTACAAACCTGAGAAAGTAAACTTAAAGAGCATAAAATATATCCAGTCCTAACAAATACTCTGTGTACAGGGTTTAGGGAATTCCAGCCAATCGAATCGAAGAAAGCCAATGGTTTTACTCTAAAATGATAAATGGTAAGATTCAGAGATGCAAACTACTTATATCGCATAATGTAAGAGTTAACGTATGTTCGACTTAACACGCCTAAAACATAACAGAGAAGTTTATATCATATAAAGCATTAGATATGACTGTGTATATGATGGATTTCATTAACAGGTGAATTCATTAGACTGCTGAATTATTATCACAGGTCACGAAATGACTGAAATGGTGATTTTTGTTGTTGTCAAATTTGTGTTTAACATTATTAAAGGCGCAGTTTTTGATTTACAGAGTAAAGATGTGGTTCTCATGTTGACGCAGGGAAGAGATCACGCTGGCATTAGAAAGACTGTAGTAAGAGCTATGACTTATGTATTACATCAAATAAAAGGTCTGTGGATTTTAAGTATAAAAAGAAGGATAAAAGTCAGGCAGGAGCTAGGACCTGCGCTAATATTATAAAGACTTTCCAGCAGAGAGTCGTTGGAGAGAAAGATTAAAATCACCCCCGAGGAGGTTGCTTTGATTCGCATCAGTATGTGAGAAACATTAGTTTTTCTGTTTGTTAGAACCAAGATATGTTGTTGTTGTTGTGTAATATTAGCTGTGTGACGGAGCAGTTTTGAGCGTCATTGTTTATCTGGAACCGCTTTAATATTGTAACTGTTACTCGTCCAGATACTGGAGAGAGAGAGCGAGAGCGCGTTGGAGCTGAAACTGGAGAGAGAGAGTGCGTTTTACTCTTTTACTCAAAGATGAATAAACTTTCAGTTAATCCGCGGGTCACATGCGTTACGCACCGGAGAGCACGATCCGTACGGATCACAGATCATCCACGATCCGTTTCACCACGATACCGCAGCGGAGAGGAAGAGGAAACACGCGTTTCCTTCACATGGCACATACACACGGACACAATTCCGGATTATTTTTTATGCAACAGCATTACTCCTTTTCAAACTGAAGATGTTATCAATCAAATCTTGCCAGATGAGAAAATATATCATTATATGCACAAATCCTTTATTTTTGTAGTAATACGCACACGCTAGCATACCAGCTAAGCTCTCTGGCCTGTTGTTCTGTCGCTATCTCTCCCAGCAGCCAGCGCACTCGTAAAGATACAACGCACACACAACCTGACAAGAGGAAACTGCGCTAAATGAACAATAATTGAAACAAATAGCATATGTGGAGTCTCTTCAGATGTGTACTGATAAAAAATCTGTTAAAAATGACTGTATAATGATTCACAGGATAAATATATTTACTGTAAGTTACACAATTCCGGTTTGTTTTTTATCCAGCAGTATGAATCGTTTGCCAGACTGAAGATGTTATCAATAAAATCTTGCCAGAAAAGAAAATATATCATTATATGAGCAAAATGTTTATTTTATGCACACGCTATCATACCAGCTCATGTGCTGTTCTCTCGCTATCTCGCCCAGCACACTCACACACAGGCCCGGATTAAGAATTCAGGGGCCCCTGGGCACAAGTGTCTTGTAGACCCCCCCCCACATACATAAACATATTCATTTTTCTAAGAATAAAAGGGCAGACTTTGTCAATGATTATACTATAAGAGTAATTTGTCCATTTGTTCATCTTTATTTGTGTAACAAGCACTTCGCGACTCACGTTCTTATGTAAGCGTGTAATGGTAAATGGCATTAACGAATATTAGTTATACTGTTACGAGTCTGTGTAAGTAAACATTTAGCAATGTATGTAAAAGCACTCTGGATTTTCTAATAACTTAGGCTAAAAATCGGTAAATTAAGGCAGATAGACCTGATCAACATCAATATAAGATTAATTATTGGCGAAGACACACCAAATACATGTAAAAACACTCTTACCTTTTCAAGATTTTAAAGACAACCGTGAGGGTATTCTAACTTAACCTATATCTTATATTCACAACAAAGCCGTTCTCATTTACATCTTTTCAGTTTCTATAAAAAGCGGCGATTTTGGCTATATTCTTTCACACAGCCTCTGTCATGGTAACCATGTGCATATTTACAGACGAAATGGGTTCATGTGTACACATTCAAACAGTGGATAACAGTGACAGGTTGTTGGAAATGCTGTTTTGTACTCATTTCATTCAGGAGTCACCCGTGGAATGTGCTGCTTCTTCCTGCCGCTCAATGAGACGATCCCTGCGCGGGGAAAGAGAGACCTTGCGCTCGCGGGGGACATTTTCCCACTGAAAGCTAAAGTTTATCGGAAAGTCGCTTGATTTATCGCATTGTGCTTCTGAACAAAAGCTGCTAAAAGTCTTGTAAAAGTTACTAAATCAAGAGACAGACTTGCGTACGTTAGAAACACGGTTTTGTGTGCGCACTTGCGTGTGTGCGGCCAGAGAGGCACACGGCAGAATGAATATAGCGAAAACATTTTCTCCCCCTTTCTTGGGCCCCAAGCACGTATGGGCCCCTGGGCCTGTGCCCATAATGCCCATTGGATAATCCGGCCCTGCTCATATACAACGCACAGATAACCTGACAAGAGGAAACTGCGCTAAATAAACAATAATAGCAACAAATAATGATAAAAATTAGAAAAAAATGCTTTGCTGAAGTCAAGATTTTGAAGAATCTGTCGAGTCTCTTCAGATTTGGGCTGACAAAAAATCAGTTAAAAATGACTGTATAATGATTCACAGCATAAACATATTTACTGTAGAATTTTCCTGCCACCAAAATTTTCCCATAGTGCTTTGCAGATCTACAGCAACCTGCTGTATACAGGTTCTACAGTAAGGATTTGATCATTTTACAGTAATAATGCTGTAAAAACTACAGAAATGTGTTACAGTGTATTAGAAACATAACAGTTCATTACGTCTTTATACACCTCTGAAGAAATAGTTTTGTATATTTTATTGCATTTCTGTCAATAGATCCTCCTAAAAACCCCGTATTGTTCCTTTAAATCAGTTGTTTGGCAAATGGTTTCTTCAGTAAATAAGTATGTTGTACCAGCAATATGTCCAAATAGTGTTCTAGGAGTTTCAAATGTGGTAATAATTTGCATATGTCAACAATTACAAGAGAGTACCGGAACCTGTTTTTTATGGCGTTATTATAATGACAAATGTCGCGAGCGCATTATTACAAGGCGAGAGCGCATTCTTGTAATACGAGCGCGCGAATCTCTCCGCTCGCACGCCGATTTCCTTTGCTCGTGAAAAACTGGATGCGCACTTTCAACTATACGCTGCTCTCTTATGAGTTTTCTCTCCTCTCACTCAGTGAGCGTGTGCGCACTCAAAATGCGTGCCGTGCGTCCACGAATCCTTCGGTACTCTTGCTCTCGAGAGGTCCTCCTGTGTGTTCCAGGCATTATAGGCTGTCAAAAGTAGTCAACCAATCAGGGATAGGCATCCACGGCGGGCCAATGAAAACGCGACCTCTTAACTACAGTAGGCCTAATTGTTAAAAATGCTTGATGAAAAGAGTTGTTTTTTGTGTTCTTTTCTACAAAAGTGTCATGTTAATGTGTAATTCTTGTAAAATAGTATATTGTAAATTGCTGAGTTTCATTCTTATAAAATCTTTTAATATATAAATCTTTGAATGAGTGGATTCTTGCGTGTGGGTAGGTGGGTGGATGGGGGGCACCATGAGGTCTTAATACGCCTCTGGATCCACCACGTTCTCATGTAACAATTTTAATATATTTGATGCAACATTATTAATTAAATGTATATTATAAATGAACGGTAAGGGAGCGTTTGGTATATTGCATAGAAGTTCAGTTTTATGCCCTGAACTTCTGGAACACTGAATGCAGAACACTTACAGTGTCTGTCTGCAAACGCATTAAATGCATAACCAAATAGGTATAGAATATTATATCATATTTCCAAATGCATTCCAAATCTGTTACTATAAAATAAAATGCTAAAATAATCTAAACTTGGCACCATGATGAGTGTGAAGCTGATGTCATGCCCTATGTTGCATGCTGCGCTGCCATCTTGGGAGGATCATACTTCACTGCTATTATTGTTTTCATATGCACCGTTACTTAAATATTATTTAGTAAATTAGTAAATATTATTTTAGAATAAAGCTAACTTAAGACACCAATCTAAATTGTTCGGTAATCAATTTAGTACTATTTTGACAATACTATGTTTAGTGTACCATGCATGAGGACCACATGAACTTGAGGGTGTTGGCCTGTTTTGTCTGAATAACATGGTAGTTAAACTGACGTTTATATGTAGCCTACAAAGCATCCTAATGCCCCGTTCATTTCTAATACACATTTGACTAATAATGTTGCATCAAATATATTAATAATATTGATACCTCAGAACGTGGTAGATCCATCTTGCTTCGCTGAATACCTCGAGTCACTTTCAACCAATAAGATGCCATGTAAGAGGTCGCGTTTTCATTGGCCCGCCGTGGATGCCTATCCCTGATTGGTTGACTACTTTTGACAGCCTATAATGCCTGGAACACACAGGAGGACCTCTCGAGAGCAAGAGTACCAAAGGATTCGTGGACGCACGGCACGCGTTTTGAGTGTGCGAGAGGAGAGAAAATTCTTAAGAGAGCAGCGTATAATTGAAAGCGCGCGTCCAGTTTTGTGCATGAGCAAAGGAAATCGGCGTGCGAGCGGAGAGATTCGCGCGCTCGTATTACAAGAATGCGCTCTCGCCTTGTAATAATGCGCTCGCGACATTTGTCATTAAAATAACGCCATAGTTTTTCCCACTTCAAGCACTGTGTGACCCAACAAGACAACACAAGAGTCCTCACAACACTTCACAACAGCAGGAGATATGAAACTCCTCACACTTATCATCATGCACACCACCTGGAACATCACAACAATCCCACACACACACAGGTTTGTTTGAGTATACTAGTGAGGACATTACATAGACTTCCATTGATTTTATATCAGGCTTATGATATATTCTATCCCCTATCCCTAACCCTAACCCTTAACCTAATAATCGCACAAACATGTGCACTCTATTACATTTAAAGACAAACACTATTTGAGCGAATTATGAGCCTTTTTATTTAGTGAGGACCAGTAAAATGTCCTCACAAGTGGGTTCACACGTATTTCACTGTGGTACTGAGATTGACATTTGGCCCTCACAAATATAGCTAAACCAGTACACCGAATGAAGTGACCAAACACACAATGACACGTGCGTGATTGTCAAACAGCCTCGGGTTCATTACACTACACAATCATCAACACACAAGACAGATAGTGAGAGCAAGTCATGAGAAAAACTTCTCCGGCGTCTTATTGAAGTGTCAGAATAAAACCTGCCGCCGTCATTTGCTTTGTTCTATTATTCAGAACAGAAGAATTATGAGACGCTTTCTTCATCTAAGCCGACCTAACAGAAGACACGGGGACTCCCACGGCTATTTCTTTGAATAAACACTCATAAATATTCAAACATCTCAACACAAAGTTTGTGTAAATAGCGATGTCGTCTCTTTAGTCTAATAGAGACGTACGGTCTGAGACGTGTCATTTAACAGATTACACTTCAAAGTCTCTACACGTACATGCAGAAATACAAGCGTTGAGAAACACACGCGTGTCCATGATGGTCATAAAAGCCACAGATCAACAACACAACGACACACATCAAGCCGTCTGTGTTGTGCTGACATCTTACACTTCTGCATCGACGGATTATTAATTTCTACAACAATAGAGCGGCATCATGTGCTCGACTGGGCGTTAAACTAATCCAAACCCTCGTGCTCACGTTTATACTTCGTCTCTTCAATATTTTAAATTTAGACTGCGATACCAAGCTCAACCGCTAGATGTCAGTGTACCATATGA
Source organism: Triplophysa rosa (assembly GCF_024868665.1). Classification (NCBI taxonomy): domain Eukaryota; kingdom Metazoa; phylum Chordata; class Actinopteri; order Cypriniformes; family Nemacheilidae; genus Triplophysa; species Triplophysa rosa. The sequence goes on along the minus strand of NC_079894.1, from coordinate 2,136,313 downwards.
TTTCTTTAAATGTGACCGAACTGCAGGAACCATTCAACAAATAAATTATTTAATCAAATGATATATATACAGTTCTACTATAAGACACTAGCCAAAGACAAACCGGAAGTTACAGTAACTGGGGGTCAGGTGCGCGCGCGTCCGATGAAACGGTCTGAAACGGAGGCTCAGAGATGATGTATTTTTGTAGGCTAACCCGGAAGTTAGCGCCGCGCTGGTTCCCTTGACCGAAAGCCTTTGCATTTTCCCCACAGACTTTTGGAAGATGGCAAAAAATAAGCTCTGTGATGAACAAAGGTTTATGATGTGTACACGTTTTGTCTATCAAGATCATCTTTACAAATTAACACCACATTTGTTACGTTTGAAGCCGAAATACAATCGGCAGAAGTAGAAACTAACACGATGCTATAAACAAACTACACTTAAGGTCGCTCGGTATCAACGTCACCACCACCAAGCCACCTACAACTCTTTCAAACTTGATTAAAAACGTGTTCCCTGGTAAGTAATTACTCCGTGAATGAATCCGCACCTACATTTTAAAGGTCTCCTCAGACGAGCACTTTCAACAAGTTGGTAAGATTTATTAGGGTCTTCACGAAATGTCTGTAACATATTTAGCTTAAAACACTCAATGGCTGTGTAAACAAAGCCCTTCTTGCCTCGTCAAAAACATCTATGCTCACAGCAATCCGTTTTGGTGCATGTCTCTTTAAATGATAATGAGTTACAGTGAACCCCGCCCCCTTCTGTCCGGCGTGTATCCTGCCATGGCAATGGTTTAGCTAAATGATATTTCCTGAACTCCTCTGCGATTAGTTAAGAGTAAATGTTTGGTTTGTTTTCCACTACCTGCAGTGAGTTAAGCTTGAAGCCGGTTTTAGCTCAACATCTGTATTTAATGTCTCACTTTATTCTTTATTCATCATCAGACTCATTTCTCTTCTGCCACTGATGAATTTATGATGGGAGTCAAGCTCGAGCTCTTGTTCTCTGTGACGGTCCCCCTCGCGCATGCAACGATTCACAATGAATAATTCAGCATTTTCCTCTCAAAATGACGAACACAGAACCTGTCACATTGCTGGAGTTATTTTAAAGCCGAGATCTCTGGCATCTGCCCTCCAACACTGGTGGTTTGTTCTAGGCAGTGGTTCGTCTCTGAGGTCACCGCCGGGAGGAGATCAGAGGCGCTGCCGCAGGTTAAATGACGCATGTAAAGGTACGGTCACGTGACAGCCGTGCATTTCTGTGCGCTTGTGTCTGTTTGGGGTTTTTGGTTCTGTGGGTTGCACATTTGTCTTTGCTTGTTGGCAGTGTTGGGTGTAACTAGTTACTAAGTAGTTACTGTAATTTCATTACTTTCCCCTTGAAAATGTAAAGTAAGGGATTACTCTTATTGTAATTGATTACGATTGATTTCTTAATTCTATGAACTGCTGATGAAGTTTGTGAATGTGTTTGTCAGAACAGGGATGTCAAACTCTGCTCGCGGAGGACCTTCAAACACACGTGAAGCGCAAATCATCTTCTATGAGCTGAAAATGACAGACAGACGTGTTGTCTGCAGGACCGCGATTTTTCAGAAACGATGAGATTGTGTATTTGTGTGTGTGTTCACTGAGGCTGAACTAATGTGTAAAAGTGTGCTCTTTTACGGCAGAATGAAGCAGACCGTCAGTCCAGCTGAGCCCATTTCTATCTCATTCTATACTGTGACTATAAACCTTTCACAGAGCAAAACACCCGTCTGGATTTCCTCTGGTCACGTCTCAGATTCACACCCGTCTGATGTGTGTGTGTGTGTCCTGTACTGCACACTAAAATAGAAAGAACTGTGTCTAAAAAGCAAGCTTCAATTCGACTTTATGCAATTCAGGAATCCAGGAAAGAAATTTACAAGATCAACTTCATGAGATTCTTGAGGGACAACCAGTCCCTGGATTTGACAAAGTTATGAGGTTAACTATCAAAACGAATTCTTATGTTTATAAAGTATCAAGAGTTTACAATTTCAAAAATCATGTTTTTTATTCTGTTAGTTAGCTGTGTTTTTAGAGTTATTTTGGCTTAAATCAAAACAAACCAACTGCAGTTTGATTGATATTCATTGGAATGCACAATAAAAACAAAACAGAGTTATCTTATTTTGGAAACAAACTCTTCAATAGACAACATGCAGAACCGATTTATAACAAATGATTTAAGCTTTCTGACTGAATTAGACAAACAGTACAAAACATCAAATACATTATGAATACTTAATACAACGTCATGGCATTTCTGAACTTTTTGTGAGGTGATGAATTCAAACAAAATGCTTTGATTTAGGGTTCATTATGATTCCCTTTCGTGTCACTGATTCATGTTTGAAGATTTATGGGTGAGACTTTATTATAGCTATTTTTTTAATCATCATGTTTTTGTACAATTCATTTTATATATATATATAATAGTCCTTTTTTGCAGTGTACAAATTACTGTTAAATCAGACCTCGAATATTTTAATCACCGTTTACAATATAAATGTATTATTATTATATGTAATAATAAAATGTAGTTTTTTGCCTTTAAACACAGTTGCTTCATGTAATGCTATAAAACACAACAACTGTGCCATCTACAGGACTGATAACTGACAGGTAAGTGTAAACATGGGTCTAGCTATATTTAGTGGGCAACAAACAAATGAAACTTGCTTATGCTGTCTCGCTTATTGCTTTCAACCCATGGTCGGGTAAAATATGGACAAAACCGATGGGTATAAATTAACCTATGCTGTTACCCAACCATGGGTTTAAAAAACAACCCAGCATAAAAAAATATGTATCCATCTGTTTCCATTTTAATATCTTCCTCTAATCATCACATAAAAATGCAATATATCACTATATGTTACTGTATGTAGCAGCAGTAGAAATGTCTTTCATCTGTTTGCAGGGTACAGTTTGCGCCAGTCGACTTCATTATAACCCATCACACTGGTTGCCATAGTAATTCACTTTATAGTACTTCACCCCGCATCTGTGGTAAATCTGTCAAAACCACTCAGAATGGGTTAGGATTACAGGACTCAAAAGTATAATAAATCAACAACTCATCATCCAGCATGCATCACCATCATGTGGCTCACGTTACTGTTGTTTAAAATGAAAAAACAAATGCTGTTGTTTCGTAGAAAGAACGAAATGTTTCACGCCCACTTTGAGTGACACACAGACTGATGATTCAAACGACGACTATGAAAATATCAGCCATCTGCTTTCACCGATACTGCCAGAACTCTTCGTGTCTCAGCACGGATTCTTCACAAAACACTTCACATGCATTCATCCGTACAGCTTCACAAATCACAGTTTTGTTTCGAACATTGACTACATGTCAGGTATTACTAGAGCAAACAAAGTAATATTGACATTCTATTGATGTTGGATAGACAGGAGAACAGTCACCCGTGTCATCGGGTGATCGGTTTCATTGAACAGAGACTATCAAACACGAGGTCACGATTCTCTTTGAAACAAGGCGTGCTGTGAAAAGGGCTTGACAAATGTTGTGTGGCATCAGGTATCGAGAAATGAAAAACAGGAACATTTTACCCTCGCTGTGTCCGTCGGGTAAAATGTGTCCATTTCGTTCTTTTCGGTCCGACAGAAACACACTGATACGAGGCACACACAAGAGAGTTATTGATGAAGCTGCGGGGGTCCGGAGGGTCTCTCAGTAATTCATCGTTTAATTAAAGTAATTGATCGATCGCTCCACCTGAACCTCGATCACAAGCCAAAGGAAAGCTGACAGTGACGGCAAGCTAGCAGTGAAAGTAGAAATATACCCCGAGACCCAAACGGGATGAATCAGCATCCTCTGCATCCCGAACCAAGAGTCTAACCGATGGACGCATCATTCCCAGAATTCTTTGCTTTAGTTTAGAAAATAAAGCACGTGCGCCTGCAAACGTGCCTCAATTCTTTTGATAAACATTTGTCTTGATATGATGACACATGATGAATTTTTTAATCCCTGTATAGCTTTTAATGTTTATAAATCGCCGTTTACTGTAAATGTGTGAGCTTGAGTTGTAGCACACGCAGTACACTCGACATTTGTTTACTGCTCTTTACATGATCTCATAATTAAGCAAGGGTCATAACAAAGGTTGATCTTCTGATAAGCCGTATTTGAGTCTGAGTTTAGTGGTCAAATATATTTATAAATTCTAAACCGACCTCTGCTTAGCTACTGTAAATGCAGTTAATTCGCATTACTTTGGCATTTTGATTTCACAGGGAAGTTATATCATATTAAACGACATTAAATAAAAGCCAAATTGCGATGGTGTTTTTCCACAGATTAATTTAAACATGCAAACAGCAGCATAACGAATACATCAACAACAGCACCTGCATTCACATATTATCACATTTTCACGAACCTGCGGCGTTTTGGACAATGGAGAAAAACTAAAATAATATATAAATCCAAAGCATAAAATAAACAGGCAAGAAAAAAAAAGAATTAATTAGCAAATTATGACAAAACGAAAACACAGAAGAACCGGCAAAGTTTATATCCTTCAGAAAGTTTTTTCATCAAATAAAAATAGCAGGCCTACCTCAAACCAAAGCTTGGAGTTTTTATTTAATAAAGTAACATGTTTACGTGTTGTGGTGACAGTCTGGAGCCTGTTGACACTTAGACCCGCGGCAGAAAACACCTGTCATGGCTCTGCTTCATTTAGTCATGTTTTTCTTGGTCCTGTAGCAGAGTCATGACAAAGCTTTTGGTTATGTGTGTATACGTTCTCTCCAGTGTCTCGTCATTGGCCCCGCCCCTCTCGTTTCCTTGTTACCTTTCCCTAAGTGTTTTATGTTCCACACCTGCCTTCGTGTAATTATCCCTCGTTTGTCTTCCCTTTAAATACCCTCTTGTTTCTTTGTCTTGTGCTCGTGGATTGTACTGTGTTCTGTGCATGTGGTTATACCTGTTCCTGTGTTCTGTTGCTATGAAAGCCCAAGTCTAGCCGAGTTTCTGTAAGTTTGTTTCTTAGCGTTTGTATAGAGTGGTTCTGTTAATCCAGCCTTAGTTTATATTTGTCCTGTCTGCTGTATTATATAGTTTTCTTGGTTTTCCCCATCGCGGGTGTTTTGTTTTGTGTTTTGTTAATTATTAAAACTTCCCTGTGTTAACCCCTTCCCTTTGCCTGCATCTGGGTTCTTTCCACGCACAGTCATGACAACACCCTTTCAGATGGCACGGATGTCCCTGTAGAGATAACGCCTCGGGAAGCACGTCACATTTGCTTTCCAACAGCCAGTCTTAGCTAAACATATATAAATCCGATCTGCTATACCACCCAAAATACAAACATTATTTTTTACTTATTCATATTTCACATTCGTATTTTTATGTCACGTCTAAAAGAAGGCAGGGAAACCACCGGTCGCGCCGTTTTCTTCTCCTTTCCAAAGCGCACGGGCAGCCGATGCTAAGCATCCATGAGATAAGTTTATGTAAAGGATAAATAGATGGCTAGCACCGAAATTCCCTTGCAGTAGCTCCGCTATTAGCTTTGCTGAGCCGTAGACACGCCGGGAAGACAGAGAATGTCACAGCGCATTGTGAGCACGATTGTCTCGTGTCTACATTTAAAACAAAGAACTTGAGCAAGGCTGGCAGTGGCACTCCGTTTGGAGGAGTAAAGCCCTGACAAATGTGCCTCAACAATCAGAGGAATTACACGTGTCCTGTTTCGTCAAGTGACTTGCATGATCGGATTTTAATCGGTCTCGAAAACGCTTCGGAGGGCATTTACACCTAGTCGCATGCGTCTGCACGCTCCTTGAGTTAATGCTTAGCATGTTTTTCTTTCACCATACAGAAAACTAAAAACATGTACGATTTAATAGTAATTTAAAAACGTATTATTAAATTATTTTTATTATTATATTCTTAATATTATTAAACTTAAAATAAACATACCTTTTAAATCGTTTAACTGATTTTAACGATCAGTTAACAGTTAAAGGTCAATATGTGCATCCCTAAATCATACACTTGCAGACTTCTTGAAAGTTTCAAATAGAAACACACTGATCAAATCTGCAGACTGGCGCAGACTTTCTGCAACAAGTCCAGACTGAAAATCTGGGCAAAATCTGAGCAGAAGTCTTGTAGTGTATATTAGCCTTAAGACCGCCCAAATGTAGACGCAAGTAAGGTGGGCGTACCTGTCAGTACAATTGAAGAGGAACCTGATGTTCCAAATATGGTCAGAGGCGTTACATTTCCATCACACGCTTGCAGTATCGACCAATCACCACGCACTGGTTAACTGGCCAATCACAGCACACCTCGCTTTTCAGAGCCATGAGCTTTGTCAAAATCTGCGCGTTTCAGAGGCGGGGTAAAGAGGAGATACAAACATGCAAGGTATGTGGAAAATACAGCGTTTTTAAACCTTAAATCCTGTAGACACATTACATCACATCTGAAACAAATGATAAAATTCGCATATGACTCCTTTAAAGAACCTTTGACTGAATGGTTCTTCAATGGGATCGCTGTGAAGAACCTTTTAAGCACCTTTAGTTTTAAGAGTGTACACAACGCACATGATTGTTCCATCATCAGTAAAGAACATACCTTAATTCATACTGTAGATACAAGCAAACAGCATGCCAAGATAATTACGTGACTTTTTACAATACGTACAATTTAGTTTCTGAAAATATGGTACTACCAAAATATCAGCCATTCTAATACAGGTTGGGCTATTTTTGGTGAGTAATCCAAATTTAATCAATGTAATAAATCTTGCAGACAAACCCTGGATGGACCCTACAACGTGAGCGTAGTGTGTAATTTCCTCCTCATCGACCGCTTCTCGTACAGAAGCCAGCTGACTGTTTGATCTGTAAATCATTCATTAAAATGCAATATTGATATGAGCCGTATGAAAGTTTGAGGTGGCTCCAGATTTATGGCCGGGCATAGAAAGAAGGTCATTTACTCTGCATATGTTTCTGATGTTTTATATACAGTAAGCGAATCTAAAGAAATGAACGTGCTCTGATATGTTTTAAAAGACATTTAATGTAAATTGAAGATCAGAAATGATGAGAATTAGACTGTTAACGGGTCGGGTCGTTTCAATGTGCTGGACTCCAGCTGTCTTTGACATACAAACCTCTTCTCCTCATCATTAAACATTTGATGTTATCATCGTATAATGAGCTCAGAGCTCTGATGAGAATACTGAAACAAATCACTAATGTCTTTATCTCATAAAGAACTACAGTGCAGATAATTTGAGTTTCACCCTCAAGGTTTGTTTGTATTCGACTAATGCACCTGTTAGCCTTGCCTTAATAAATATGATATTCATTTATATTATTTAAATGATGTCAATGGCACCATGAGGTTAAAAACACACCAATATAATTGCAATTATAGATTTACATTCATTCATTTAGCAGATGCATCTGATGGTTGTTGTATTAGGCCATACTGACAGTTGAAGGGGAGGAGTTAACGGATGCGCCGCCCAAGCCATCTGACTTACATCATTTGAGATGGATGGTCACTAGAGGGCGGAAGTGCATTTTTAGATTTTAGCTGAAGATTATGAGGGCACTTGAATTTTATAAAGAGAATGACCCACATTGGTAAGCTATTTACAATAAACGCTGCAATATTTCATGAAAAAATAGGAATGTCTAATCTTTTATTTCACTGGGGCTTTAAGGTGGGAGCAGAGACGTTGAAATACAGAGTTACGACACTCACATAGACCTCCATAGTAAGAATGAAATGCGGAAGTAACTCGCGTCATGAAGCGACCGATAGTTCCAAACACTGCACTGAAGCCCATTCATTTCAGTGTCTCCCAAACTCATTTGCTGTACAGTTGGTGAAATAACGGCATGTTTTTACATTTTAACGAGTTGGCGGTAGTGTTGTCACGGTACCAAAATTTCAGTAGTCGGTACCAATACCAGTAAAATTCCACGGTTCTCGGTACCAATTTCGGTACCAAAGCAAAACACCAGTACATGCTAATTGAAACACAATTTTATTAATAAAGCTCATTGTTAATATAAATGTATAGAAAGCAATGCCATTTTGTATACATGAAGTATAAGTTAATTGTTGCTGAAACTGTTGTGTGCTCACTGGGGTCTTTCATGCTGATGAACATCCTCCTCAGTCTGCTGCTGTATAAGACCAACAGAATAAACTTCAGTAAGTCAAATGACTGAACAAACATGTATATGCAATATTAAAACAAACCTCCGATCCCTTTCTGTCGGTCTCTCGACGTTGTGTCGAGCTGACAGATGGGGTTCGCTCTTGAGAACCTATCAACTTCTGACTAGTTTAGAAAAGGCCAATGAAATTGGCGAATGAAATTTGCATGCCAGACTCCGCCCCCGGAAATCTGTCGGTCTCTCGACGTTGTGTCGAGCCGACAGATGGGGTTCCTATGGAAAACGCCACAGCACTGTGCCGCGTCACAATCTCTAGCGGAGCGACGCTGACTGGCCTGGGCGAGTCAGGCGTGAGCGCTAGAACGAAATTGTAACCGTCCAGTGGAGAGGTAGAAGAAGAAGAACGATTAGTTCCAGGAAATGCCAGTGGTCATATTCTATCTCTGTTCTTCAAACCTTTTCAGGTATTTTCATGATAATAAAGTATATTTATAGTGATGGTGTTTCATGAGTGTTGCTTTTTCAAATGCACGTTATAAACGACTCAATCTCGTCGTGATTTTAGATCGAGCAGCACTTCCTACTGATCAAAGAGCCGTAGTTCACGGAAGAGCTGTGCAGAAAACACAGAATCCATTTCAGAATCGATTTAGACATCTATAATAAGCGTGAATCAAGATATATATCACCCAGCCTTAGTTGACAACATGGATTTGTTTGGAACTACTGAGCACTCCATGAACCACATGACCACACGGCGGCGAGATCGGGTGTCGTAACTCTGTTTTTCAACAGCTCTGGGTGGGACTAATATTTAACGACAGTACCCATCTCCTTTAATCTGGTTAAAAAACATTCAAAACACTCTTTTCACCAACTAGCAACTTTATTTAAACAACATTTCAGCACAACATGGTAGCTTTTCAAAAACTTATTTCTATTTAAAAAAAAAAGTGTACAATGTAACTCGGTAAACACTTTTGTGGGAATATGATACTGATCTGTTCATAATTTTCCACACCGCTTCCGAGATCATCGCTAGTCATTTCGTGTCATTCAGGTGGAAACGTTACCATGGCGACAAACTGTAATTAATAAAGCACAATTTGCAACACTAATTAAATGAAATGAAATTAAAACTGCATTTAGTTTCGTGGAAGATAAACCCACATGTTCAACATTGGCCACAACGAACCTATATTGATTTATTGATGTGTTTTTCCTCTTTAATTCTGTTTAATTCTCGTGTCTTAAATAATAAAAGCTCAAGAGAAGATTTAACATATGTTCAGCTCATACTGTATTCTGAATTATTATTGATGATTCATACGGTTGCTCTCTTGTTCTCATCCGTCGGTGTCTAGCAGACAGTCTTGTTCTTTTAATAGATCTCTCATATTTCTACCTGTCTCTTCTGTTATTCCGTTAAAGATGAATTGTAATGAGACGAGAGGTGCTGGAGGTCTGTTTAACACTCAAGTCTCAGCCGCTACAGGATGTTGTACATGCTGAGAAACAAACTTTCTATAGCATATCTTTACTTTCTCTGTTGTTATTTAGACAGCTGTAATGTGTTTCCTCTTCGTTTAAAGACACAAACAAAAGTCTGAGATCGTAATATGGACTCAAACAGTTCTCAGTAATTCAATAAAACATCGTCTGTGTCAAAAACAGCCCCCCGTACCCTCAAACCGTCATGTTTAGTGGCGTCTGATACTATTCAATCCCATGATGCACTGCAAAAACCAGTTTCTTATCCACCATGAGGCTCACGGCAACATTCCACAATGATGCCCACCGCTCCTTCGATGTCCGAATTCACTCACTCACATTCACTCACTCACTCTTTCAAGTGGACTACATAGGGGAAGTAATGTTATACACATAGTGAATATATATCTGTTTTTGCTTTCTCGAAATCAAACTGTGAACATTTTTGCAGTTGCTTAAGTGCTTTCTATCTCCTTAAAAAACAAACAAAAACAAAACAAACACCGTCTAGTCGACAGGAAATGTTAATGGAACGTTCATTAGCGCAAACGGGCGAGTTGTTGTGGCTACGCATTTCCCTGATAAAACATCCCAACAGGAAACTCGCTGAATCTGGACCGGATGAACCACACCGAACATGTCGTCCAGTTTCACGGGACCGCCCGACCCTCGGTGATCTTCTACAGGCCTTCACTGAGTGCGTTTACATGCACAGCCTAAAGGCCATCGCACATTGAGTCCGAATTTTGCATCCGAAATTTCCGCACTTTAAAAAATAAATACGCCCTCACGTTGTGTCAATCACATTTACTCGCTGCCTCTGATATTTTCGTCCCTCATAAAAAAATTCAGACCGGGTTCGATTTTCTGAGTTTTTCGCATCCGTAGCAAGCATTTTGACAATTCAGAGACAGCGTACAAATGAGCGCCAAATACGGAAAAAACGAATTGGAAAATTCCGGACTGTTTGTGCGAAGACCTTTACTCCGGTTATGCTTAATAAGCTGATAATGTGTAAGTCATGTAAACGCGTAAAACGGTTTTCTTTTATCAGGGAAAGCTCATAAACGGCGTAAACCCGCCCGGCAGAGGTAGTTTTTCGCCGATTACTCCGATTTCGCGCTGCATGTAAACGCCTTTACCGGTTTTCTCTCAGTTTTGTTTATGTGTGCAGTGTTTGCCCTACCATTACCTTAGGGGCGCCCCGCCTCTCCAACGGCACCTCCCGCCCCCTTGAAGGTCAAGTTAATTTAATTTTTTATGTAGCGTTAGATCACAAGAGAAGTCATTTAAGGTTACCTTTCCTATATATCATGTCTATACCTTGTTCTCGTACTAAAACTAAATAGCATTATGTTATTTACATGGCGGCATGTCATTTCCGTTTCTACGTGGTCGCGCCTTTACAATTCTCCTCTGCTCTCTGTATCGAGTTCTGACCCGATGAGCGCGCACACACACAGACACGTGCACGCGCGCGCACACACACACACACACAGACACGTGCGCGCACATACACAGGTAAGCACACTTCCACCAGCGGACAGAGAGCGCGTGTGGGGAAATACGTCGCGTCAGCCACCCGAAAAGCAGATAAAAAATTGCGTTTTTAAACGCTCCCAGGGTGGTGATAATGCGCATGCCCTGCCCCTGAGCAACAGTCCAGTTACCACCGGATGACAGGTTTTCACCCAGATTATCCTTCCTTCCATCCGGACCGCAAGACATAATGAACCATTAAAAAAATCAGACTATTTCTGTGGTTTAATTGAGCAGCGCGTCTACATAACTGAGATGTACACATCACGCGCACTCAGGGCCATTTATGTTGATTATATTTTGCCGCTATATCCTCTCATATCTTTATTTAGCACCAAGCGCGCTTCATTTGAACCCTTTCCGCTCCGTGAGCGCTGCTTCTCCCGCCAAAGACGCGTCGCATGTAAAGACCTGCAGACACCAAGAGCGGCTCAATAAATGGACACCTCTTCTGTAACGCTTAAGTAAAGGAAAATGCAGCAGTAATAAAGTATTTTTAGCTGTCAGTCAGTTTACTGTTTCCTATATAGGTTTGTGACAGATTATAAAACATAACGTCTTCTATCTACATACAACATGTATGATATTAATAGCATAAATAATCAGCATGTTAAGAGCATTTCATTGTGAATCATGTTTTAATTGGAAAGAATATTTAGAATCAGTTCTAGTATGAATGGCATGGAAAGGCTGTTAGTAACTCTGTAAGTACTCCTGCTCATGATATATTTATTTCAATTGTTACAGTTTGTTGTCAGTAGTTTTTTTAAGTATTAAAATATACCACTGGGACTTCCTTCAACACATTTTCTCAGTTACCACCTTCTATGTTTCATACAGACTGTGGCTATATAGAATATAAAGTAAATGGCCTGATAAAACATAGATTGATTTAACATTATCTATTTAAAAAAGTATTGTCCGGACCTCCGCCGCAAAAAAATAGAGAGACCGCAGCCCCCCCCCCAAAGCTGTAAACCTAGAGGAAACACTGGTGCATGTCTGACAGCGCAATAGTAAAAGTCCCAAACGGAAGTAAGAGTAAAATAACACATAAAAGTCCGCTCTCGAATCATGCAAACGTCAAAATGAAGAACTATTGTTGCATATGCAGGTACTGCGGACACGAGAAGCATGTTTAATTACTAAACAGACGATGACGTCACTGCACGCGAGAAACCCGGCAAGTCTCAAACTTTCTGCATAGCCGGTTTATTACTATGCATGTAAACACGTGAAAACAGGTTACTTTTATAAGCTGATTTTTGATAGATATCCGTTTATTTTGTGCATGTTTAGTATGATTTACCCGTGGTATTGTCCGCCAGATGAAAACCAAACGTCACGCGTGAGCAATAAGAGAACAGTAATGCTGCTCATTTAAAATTCAAATGAGCACTTAATCACAGAGACATGCGGTCTGATGTGCGTTTATTATCACTGACGGTCGATGTTTTGTTGTTCATGTCCGGTTTCAGTGTGATTAGAGTCTGAATAATCGTCTCTCTCATTAACCTTCAGCACCAGCGGGAAATGGACACAGAAGGATGATAAAATGGATGCTATACTATACCTCTATTCTCTCTCGGTTTGAGATTATAGTCTGTTTAAAAGCCTCGCGGCCCCGGGCAGCACGGTGACGCGCCTGTCCGAAATGCTTTACATTATAATGGCCTGGACTTGCAAACGGGGGAGAGCAGATTACACGCGGCGCACACGCACACACATGTATGCACAAGACATCTCATTATTTTTGTGCCTTTTAAATCATATTCAACGGTCAAACTGAATCTCGAATCAGGACATCAAGTGGAAACCCAGCACACCACACGAAAATAACATGTGTAAACACCAACAACAGAGGACATGGACCGTGTCTTCTTCTTATAATAACCAAGATCTCAAGTGGAAATGACACCATATGAGCATCAGCTTTAGTTGAATACTTTAGTATGAATAGTCTAGGGCTGTCAAACGATTAATTGCGATTAATCGCATCCAGAACAGTTTGTGTTTACATAATATATGTCTGTGTACTGCGCATATTAATTTTGTATTTATAAAAACATACACCTACATGTATACATATTTAGGAAATATTTACATGCATTTATTTATATTTATCAATAATTGAAATTATATATAAATGTTTATTAATTTTATATTTTTCTTAAATATACTATATGTATGCATGTGTTTATAAATACAAAATAAATATGCAAACTGGTACACAAACATTTTTTATGTAAACACACGCTTTTATTCTGGATGCGATTAATCGTTTGACAGCCCTAATGAATACTGTACCATATTTACTGACTGCAATAACTGTCCTTTCTTAAAATTAGTTTTACTACACATTAAAAAAACATGGTTACTAAAAAAACAAGGTAACCACTAGGGCTGCACGATGAATCATATTTTAATTTGATTTATGTGATTTTAATGTTTTACAAGCAAGCACAAAACTCCCAATAAGGTCAGAAAATCATCGCCTTCACAATGAAAGCGTGTCTCTTTTAAGGAATAAAAAAAGAACAGACAAACATGAAGGGTGACCAATAGCAATGAATTATAGTGGGGAAAAAGACAACAAATCAAAAATGGAGTAGCAAGGTTTCATTCCGAAGGTCACAAAATGTTCATTTTTGGGGCGGAGTGTCAAGATGACAGCGTGCTTTGAAATACGACGCTGAATAAGTTAGATTATAACATATTCATTCGATGTAAAGTATAATAAACATGCTGAAGTGGAATTAAAAACCAAAGTTCTGAACTGACAAAATAATCAAACCAAACTGCTTTACATTCTTTGTTTGTGTGTTTGAAAGAGGTTAAACATTGGCTATCAAAAAAGTTTCTCTGCTTGAATTCAGACAAAACCGAGGTCATTATTTTTGTTCCCAAAAATGCTGCTCGCCTTGAACTTCAACCTTTTGTTTCTCCTCATGTGAGAAACTTAAGGGTGGCGTTTGATACCTCCCTGAAGTTGGGAAAACATATCAGTTCTGTAATTGGTACCAGTTTCAGTCAACTTCGATTATTAGCTCAAATCAAACCATACCTATCTGCTTTCATCACTACGAAACTATTGCAACTCACTTTATTACGGTATGTCAAAATCACTTATCTCCTGTTTACAAATGGTTCAAAACGCCGCAGCTCGATTTCTAAAAGGTTGCAAAAAATCTCTCATGTGACCCCTCTTCTTTAATTCTATTATTTTATTTATGAATGCTTTTTCCTTATTTATTTGTCTTTCATTATACCTTTGGTTCAGCTTTACTGCTGTTTTTAAACGTGCTATAGAAATAAACTGAACTGGACTGAACTAATCGGGTTTATTATTCATTTGTGATATACATTTTGTCTGCAAACTAGTACAAATTAGCCACGGTTTTGCTAATAGACCGTTTCATCGGACGAGCGCGAGCCAGACTTCAAGTTAACTTCCGGTTTGTGTTTGGCTAGGGTGAAATAATATAACGATTTACATTTTCTTTAATTTGTGTTAATATTATTATTTTATTGTACAATAAATGTATTAAATAAACTATTTCTTGGATTTTATTGTATGTTTGTTTTATTAAATAAACAATTTGTTGAATGGATCCTGCAGTTTTGACGCATTTAAAGAAAGCGTATGGTACATTGACATCTAGCGGTTGAGCTTGGTATCTATGGAGCGAAAATTGTGCCTAAACTTAACAAACAAATCCAGCGTTTTGCAAACAAACGCAACCTTTTTTGCAAAAGAAACTAAACTCTGAAACAAACAGAAAGCGTTTTACAAATACATAATGCAATTCGAGAGGAAATGCGAAGGCGTAACATATAAATGTACTGTGTTTAAGTCTCACCTTTTTATGAGATTCTCTCAGCTTGATTTTCTCACAAATGTGATCGTCCAGATTTTCTCACAAATGTGACGTCCTGATTTTCTCACAAATGTGATCGTCCAGATTTTCTCACAAATGTGACGTCCTGATTTTCTCACAAATGTGACCGTGCAGATTTTCTCACAAATGTGATCGTCCAGATTTTCTCACAAATGTGACGTTGCAGATTTTCTCACAAATGTGACCGTGCAGATTTTCTCACAAATGTGACGTCCAGATTTTCTCACAAATGTGACGTCCTGATTTTCTCACGAACGTGTTCTCCCACAATTGTTACCAACTGATACGTCCACAAATGTGCTCGTCCAGATTTTCTCACAAATCGTGATTTCTACAGTCGCAGATTTTCTCACAAATGTCAGATTTTCTCACAAATGTACCGTGCAGATTTTCTCACAAATGCATGTGCAACAGCAGGTGGTGCTATTGGGAATTAGTTTCTATAGGAAGAAGCCATGAACATTACCTTGCGTGCCACCCTTGCCAGTGCCAGAAACTGAATTAATTTCATTCATCAAGTTTTATTCAGTTAGTCTCATGAAATTTATTGAAACTGTTAATAATAATCAGTTGCTGTTCTTAATAATAAATAATGAATTATGCATTGGTTTTAATATACAAATAACATACAACAAACTGGATGCATTTGCAATGTTGTTACCCCTTCCACCCCATCTCATTCTCTCGTTCTTGTTTCCCAACTGTTTACGTTCACAAAACAAATACTTTTTCAAGGATACTTTCTTATAAGGGAATTTTGACATAATTTTGTGTTTATATCAGGGCCGCTCTAGGCATGGGCAGGGGTGGGCTGAATCCCCCTAAACATCTGTCTTGCCCACCCAATGAGAATAAAAAAATAACACCAAAAATTGTTGTATTTTCTATTGGCTGAAAGCAACGTCACTCTTCACTTCACTGCTCTGGGTTTAGTTTGTAACAGAGAAGCATGCTACATGCTACAGGTGGAAGCAAAATTCTTTGCAAAGAATTTTAGACGCACTGCACATATGTAAAATTAAGCATGTCAAATTAATTGTGCAGTAAAATCAGATTCATTTCTTCGTTTTTGCGGTCTTATTTTGTGCTGTTAACAAACAGCTATTATTTGCTTGCAATATATAGGCTAGATTTTAACCTATTGACTTTCAGTAATGACTGAAAGCTCCATCTTCGAAGCTCCCGCTTCAGAAATAAATCTGTTTCTCTCCATCTCAAACACCCCAATTCACCTGCAGGTGGTAGCGAAAAAATGTGCAAAATAGTTCAGTTTAGGCGCGATGCGCGCTCACGATACCACATAAAAAACAGCAGACCGATGTAAAGTTCATTGTGCAGTGTAATCAGATTAATTCATTCAATTCATTAAAAAAATTAAACAGAAATCAGTGATCGTTCAGTGAATGGGGAATGTTCTTAGCCCACTTTATTTTGTAGGCTTCTATTTATGTCCAGTTTACATAACCGCTTTATTTAAGGTGTAAAACATCAATGAAATGTTGTCTGTTTTTTATATTTATATAAAAATAAATCATTTAAATCCTGCATGTATTGGAGTCATATACTGCAGTGTTTGTTGAATTCCAACAAAAGCAAACCTCAAGAGTGACTGAGCACGATAACAAACTAATTAAAAAAAATCTGGGTTATTTCATAAAACATTTTTTTACGTTTCTAACGTTTTCTTAGTTTTGTGTTGCTTAAAACTAAATATGAACTTGTTTTTGCTGTGTTTCTGTTTTAAAAATGCAGATCATCTTTTCTGTTTTCACCTGCTTTCACCAGTTCATTTTCTCCAAATAAATAAAAATAAATTATATGAAATTTGGGAGAAATGTTGTCAAAAGTTCACAGAAATAAACAAAAATGATCATTTTACAAATCACATTCTTATCAGAAAAAGAGGAAAATACTTTTTAAATGGACTCTTAATTTTGTCTGCAGCTATACTGTCTGTGTGGTTGGGGTATATCCCACCCAGGATATCTGCTAGTCCACACTTCTGCCCTGGCAGGAACCGGGCCTGATTTATATTTATTTATATTTTTATATGTCAATTTTTTGTAAGATTTCAGTATAGTATTTTGCGCTCTTTCTGAGATGCGACTCGGTTTTTAGTGATTTTTCTGCATGAAAGTTGCACTGATACATATGTTTGACTTTTATACATAACAACTCATAGATAAAAAGTATTTAACATTATGTCTAAACACTATGGCATTAAAGTAGAGAGCTTTCTAGGCTATAAAAGATGGAAAAGCAAATAAATCATCGTGGCAGTTGTTTCAGTCAGTCGTCGGCTTTGTTTGGTTGCCATTACCTATTTAGGTTTAAAATGAATGCTGCTATTTTTTTGGCTATTTCAAGCTATTTGGGCAATTTTTGCAATAAAATAAACCAGCACAAAAAAACGTAATATAAATTAAGTCAAACAATTGAACTATCTGCTGTTTTGGGAGAAGTTGCATAACTGAGAAAATCTGCACGGTTACATTTGTGAGAAAATCTGACGTCACATTTGTGAGAAAATCTGCACGTATCACATTTGTGAGAAAATCAAGCTGAGAGAATCTCATAAAAAGGTGAGACTTAAACACAGTACATTTATATAGTACACCTTTGCATTTTCTCTCGAATTGCATTATGTATTTGTAAAACGCTTTCTGTTTGTTTCAGAGTTTAGTTTCTTTTGCAAAAAAGGTTGCGTTTGTTTGCAAAACGCTGGATTTGTTTGTTAAGTTTAGGCACAATTTTCGCTCCATAGGTATCGCAGTCTAAAGTCAAAATATTGGCGAGGCCAGTTTAGCCAAGTAAACGCTTCTTCTCGGTTTCTTTTGATTTTCATCAGAAATATCTAGGCACTCACTTAATTCTTGGTGTTTCGAGTCAGATCCGTGGGCGTGGCTTGTTGGTTTTGACTAAATCTTTGGTGTTTCAAGTCTTACGATACCTTTACCCTAACCCACACCCTAACCCTAACCTTACTCTAACCATCTAAACTACCTTTGATTGTTAAAATTGACGAAAATACACGTTTGGGTGACGACGTCTGACTCGAAACACCAAGGATTTAGTGAGTGCCGAAATATCTACATGCACGCTATTGTTTGTGAACGTGTACCGGAAGTTAAGTTGGGGGGTCACAAAAGTGCGCATGCGCAGTGCCGTTTGTTTTTGCCGTTAAGCTGAAACCGTCTATAGTAGAGTTTTGTCACGGTATTTGTAGTAAAACTGTGGTTTAACAAACAGTAATCAACACGCAAATAAAACAAGTTTACTACAGTTGTACTATAATAAAAAGGTCAATTTTTGAAAAGATGATGCTCTGGTTCTCAAGCCTTCACAACACACTGAAGTTCATCCACTCTGATACGACCTCCCAAAATACAACAACACGCAAAGTCTTTAAGAGCGGCTGGACACTTCAACATCACCCGTGACCCAACAACACAACAGCACACAAACTCCTGCAGGGAAATAATGTTGCATAACAACCACTGAGATGTCAGCCCACACTGTTCCACAGGTGTGTTTGTGTGTGCTTGTGTACAGGTCTAATACATTGTGGGGTCCCCACAAAGATGAAAGTCTGATCCACATACATTGCGTGCATCAGTCAATGGTGCTCATAATGTAAAATGTACTAAATGATGCGTATTTGAAAACGTACAAATGCAGAAAGGTTTGTGTGAGGTTTAGGGGATACTATATACAGTTGATACAGAATATAAAATATGATGTCTATGAAAAGTCCCCACAATGTACGTGTGCGCGCGCGTGTGAAGTTTACTCACCCAGGTCTAGAGTGTGACGGCTCTGTCCTCATTTGTCTCCTCGTGTGTGTGTGTCTCTCCTCTCCTCACAGTTTTCTGCATGTCCATAAGTCACACGATAACATCCATCCACATCCACGCGCGCGTTTACCTCTCAGCCGCGCGCATCAGAGACGCATCTCAGCACATACACACACCCCTCCTCCTCCTCCTCCGGTCTCCAACTCTACTGTGTGTGTGTGTGAAAGAGAGAGAGACAGGACACAAGCGGTCTCTGTCCGTCTCAGCGGTGTCTCTGTCTGTCTCAGTGATGTCTCGGTGTATCTGCGGCGGTTTGGCTTTCAGCTCACCCCGCTGTCACGCGCAGGGATCATCTCAAAACTGCGCGACCGGAGCAGAAACGAAGCGTGTCTGAGGGATCGTGGATAATTAGATTACATGTCATTGCGACATACCATTATGATGAAAACGATGTGAGCGGTGATTAACCGTGCAAGACATCTACACAACGTGTTGGGTGTTGTTATGTGTGTGCTTGTCGTTTTATCCACTCAAAACTTTCAAAGCCGTTATGATGCTTGTGGCTCTTTAAGAGCCTCGAACAAGCAGCCCTGTGATTACCAGCCGAGCTTTAGCCATCACACCACAGCATGAAACTAACCAGCTGAAAGCACACACACTTTAAGAGGGCGTTTACACAACACTACAAACTGACAACCTTTCGTGCATTTTGGATGCTTAATTCGCAGGTTATGCAGCTCTATATAATAATAAATATTCGAGGCGATGTGATAGATGTGACTGTGATTTGGATAAACTCAAACACTAGATAGTCATGCATGCCGTACGCTCCCCCGTCCCGTCCCTATGAAATTAAATCCCTTTTAAAAGCAGCTTACACATTCACCTTGCGTTATGAGGCTTGACGTGAGCATGCGAGACATTTGCTCTCCTGGTGTAATTACAATCACAGACTTTAGTAAATGACTTTATGATTAGCAAAGATGTTGGAGTATCAGGCTTCATTAGGTGCATCTCTCTATATCATGTCTCGAATAGGTCATACAAATCCTGCCAAGGTTCTTATTGCTGTAGTGTGTTAGGGTAGTATTTCTTCTTTGTTGTGCTACTGTACCTTTCATTTGAAAAGATTTCGTTGTTTCTTAATGTGACCTTAATGACACCGTGTGGATGCATGATATGCAACAGCTACAAACACCACCGTGTGTAAAACTGGAAATCTGCAGAAAGCAAGAGAACGCTCACTACACACGGACTGTAGATGTATTGTTCTCTTTACACACGCGCTCTGGATGGATGTCTATGACTGTGCAGTAATTACTTTCTTGTTTTATTCTGAGGTCTGAACAAATAGTTTCTCCTCTCTTAATCTACAGCACACACGCATTAAACGACTGACCAATACATCAGCACTGACAACTTCATTAGAGCAAACATTAGCAGAAGAGAGAAAGAGAGAGAGATAGAGAGATAGAGAGAGAGAGACACAGCGGTTAAAACACTGACTCTGCGGCATGAGAGAGACGATCTAAAAAATGTTTTCCAACAGATGCATAATGAAGCATAAAAATGACACATTATGTTGTTGTGTTTATATGGCCTTGGCTTTGTCCAGTCATCTCCCGTCGTCTCTTTACTATTTCAACAGTACAAATCTAATGCATTTTCATGCCTTTTTCTAACGTTTTAGTTGTTATGACAATTGTCACCCTCTCGCTTGCCCTGTGATTGAAAATGTACATATTTTTCCTGATCCTTTTAGGAGAAATGATAGAGACCGAGGCATGTTGACCTTTGAACAGTGGTGTAAAGTATTGGAGTAAATGTAATTAGTTACTTTGTTACTTGAGTATTAAAGGGGTCATATGGCGTGAACACGTGTTGTTCTGTGTCTGTGGTGTGTTATAAGTCGCTCATGCATGTATTAGACACATATGATTGCAGAAATGAAAGTGTGGGAACAAAAGATGCGTTCTATGTAAAAGCGAATGCTCACCCAGACCTGCCTGAAACACCTAAACACATTACATCACATCTAAAACAAACCACAATATTTGTTTCAGCCGTGTCATATGACCCCTTTAAAGATATTAGCAACTTTTACTCTCTACTTGACCATAATTTTTGAATAAGTATGTTTACTCTTTACTCCACTACATTTGTAATGACTAATGCAATTACACATTACACTTTGCATGGCACCATACTCCTTCTGCAGCAGTTTATTTCTGCGACAGAAGTTAGCAATATTGCCGTTTACAGGCATTGAAGGTACTATATCTTGTGCATTTTTGCCCTTACTTACTGAAACTTGTCAACATGGCTTCTTCATGCGAATGCGGGTGCAGGTAATTGACATCACTGGTGTTTTATGTGGGAAGAGCACATGACTGTAGCCGGCGATAAGGCCAAAACTGGCATGTCCAGTGCAAAAAGGCTTTAACGTTTGTATTTTTTTACTACTCGAAAGATATTGGTTTCCTTATGAGCACTCGAGGTTAACTGAGACTTGGGTGTTTGTAATAGACGTAGGCTATAGTGTCGACCTTAAATTGTTGCAATTTTGAGGTGTTTAGTCTTATTTTGATTTAAGAAAATAAATGTGATTGCTCTCCTCATGAATCAACTGTTTCTTGTTTTTCACTGATATGTTTCTTAAAGCGTCCGTGCAACGGTGTTTCATGCATTCTGACTTCTTTACAATGTGAAAAGTGTTGTCTTCTCATGCTTGACATGGTCATCTTGTCAAAAAACGAGTTGGGTGTATGACGTGGTATTTTCTGTGCTCGATACACTCCCCCAGCGTTCGTACAGGTTTCAGATTTTTTTTTTCGAACATGAAAATCCGTTTCGTAACAACTTTTCTTAGTCCCTTACTGGGCAATTCTCACGGAAAAGCGAAAGAAATAGCCCGCCCACGCGTCAACCGATGAGGTAGGAAGACCCGCCTACCATCAAGATTGGCTGCGCTGCGTCAAGGTTGGCTGCACTGTGGCCCTGCGGCTGCACCTCGTTACTCTTGCGATAGGGAGAGTTATGTTGGATTTGGAGATGGTTTGAAACTGATAGATGGAGCGGTCCCAGTGATAAAAGATGCCGGACATGAACTGCACGCGGTAAGTCAAACTAAGTCATATGTCTGTGTTTTGTTGGCAATGGGTGCACACGTGCTTTAGTTCCGCCCCATCCCCCCGCACGCGTCGTATGTTCTCGGAACAGCTGTATCTGTCTTTTATAAATGTGATCAAACTAAAGACTCTACGGATATTTGAAGGGTGCGATACTATTCTGTAAGTACTCAAGATTAACATGAGATACGCAGAAACTGTCTGAGATACGGATACTTTAAGTGTTGAGAACTAGTGCTGCTTTGAGCCTACATTCAGTATGAGTAAAACACTCAAGCACTGTTAAAACCAGACACTCGAAGACTTTTACTCAAGTCATTTTGGAATCTTTACTTTTACTCAAGTATGGTTTTCAGGTACTCTTTACACCTCTGCCTTTAAACTCTCTTGTACTTACATGTGGAAACCAGCTGTAGCTTACCCGATGAGATCTTCCCCTGCAGCTGTGCTGTGAATCAATAGAGCCCTGACCAAAGAGCCAAAGGCACCATCCATCCATCTGACCCCCGTTTAACTGCACTGCACACACAGAGAGAGAGAGAGAGAGAGAGAGAGAGAGAGAGAGAGAGAGAGAGAGAGAGAGAGAGAGAGACAGAGAGAGAGAGAGAGAGAGAGAGAGAGAGAGAGAGAGAGAG
>NC_079894.1:2108168-2111430 GCF_024868665.1 Triplophysa rosa | reverse complement strand
AGAGAGAGACACACAGAGAGAGAGAAAGAGAGAGAGAGAGAGCGAGAGAAGCGAGAGAGAGAGAGAGAACAGAGAGAACAGACAGACAGAGAGAGAGAGAGAGAGACAGAGAGAGAGACAGAGAGACAGAGAGAGAGAGAGACACACAGAGAGAGAGAAAGACAGGAGACAGACAGACAGAGAGAGAGAAGCAGAGAGAGAGAGAGACAGCACAGAGAGAGAGAAAGAGAGAGAGAGAGAGAGAGAGAGAGAGAGAGAGAGAGAAGCAGAGAGAGAGAGAAGAGAGAGAGAGAGAGAGAGAGAGAGAGAGAGAGAGAGCAAGAGAGAGAGAGAGAAGAGAGAGAGAGAGAGAGAGAAGAGAGAGAGAGAGAGCACAGCAGAGAGAGAGAAAGAGAGAGGAGAGACGAGAGAGAGCAGAGAGAGAAGAGAGACAACAGAGAGAGAGAAAGAGAGAGAGAGAGAGAGAAAGACAGGAGAAGAAGAGGAGAGACACAAGAGAAGTGAGACAGACAAGAGAGAGAGGAGAGAAGAGAGACAGAGAGAGGACGTAGAGACAGCACAGACAGAGAGAAGAGGAGAGAGAAGAGAGACAGAGAGAGAAGTAGAGACAGCACAGAGAGAGAGAAGAGAGAGAGAGAGAGAGAGACAGAGAGAGAGAGAGACACAGAGAGAGAGAGAGAGAGAGAGAGAGAGAGACAGAGAGAGAGAGAGAGAGAGGCCTCAGGCTCTTCTGCTGTTCAAGAGAAACATTGAGTGGGTGTGTAAAACATCATCACGCTGTTGGTGTGCATCTGCTGTAGAAATATAATCAATTCATTCCTTTTAGATGACATTACATATCATGTATATGTGCACCATGTACTTTATTTATACGGTTTTGTAAATGAAGACATCCTAAGTGCCGATTCACATTTCGCGTCTAAAACCCTGCGGAACCCCACGCCGCTTTCTCTCTACAAATGACCCGCGCGCGGCACTCCGAAAAGTTGGACTACATCCATCTCGATGCGGCGCCGACGCACCTAGAAAAATGTGCGCGTCGCCCGCTATTTGCGCTTCTATCACGCATCTACATTTTAAATAACGAATATGTGCCAGAAAAGAAGCGAAATTTGAATCGGGCCTAATGAGATTCGTCTCACTTTGACGAGAATTATACACAGTATAGCATCTGTTTGTCACCAACAACATCATTCTTTAAGGGCAATTTACTTATGAATCAAAGCCAGATGGAAAGCCTAATTAAAGTAATGTCTTTGACTTTTTAATTATGCAGATTAGCATTTTCATTTTTCATATATGGTCCATAAAAATGGTCCTCCACAGAGAGACGAATCTCCTGAGGATGTCTTAATTTGTAAAACATTATAAGGGTGTTTCTGCTACTACGGGCACTTTTGACTGTCCAAAATAAAAAAATCAACCTCCTGTGAATTTTAATTTTACAGTAATCATCAGAGTCTGAAATACATATTATAAGGTCAACTAAATTGCGAAGAGTCATTTAGATTTAATCTGGAACATGTTTATTTTTTATATTTGTAATTTAATATACAGGAAACCTTGAAAATGTGCTGCGGAAATGACATTTTTTGTAATATTGCAGCTAATCGGCAGCTAGCAAGGTCTACTACATTAGAATGTGCTCATGTGGTAATTTCTGTTTCTATAGAAACTAGACTTGTTTGTCTTTGATAAAACTTTTTTCATTGTTGCGATAAGGATTCAAAAGTGTGGGACAGGCACATTTACTTCATAAAATTATAAAAATGATCAGTAAAATATACAAAGTCATTTACGATGCTGTAAATTAATATGTATATTAAACAATTCCATTGTATCAAATTGTAATTCAATTATTAGTAATTATTTTACGTATCTTAATATTGTGACCGGAGTTGTGGGACATGAACAAAAACGGTGTTTGGACCTATAAATGCTATATAATTTTATATTAAATCACATTAATCTTTTTTTTTTTAAATTTCATATATTTATAAAGCGTCAAATGACAAATTTTAACGTAAATCTAAAAATTCACTACTGGGACTTAAAAGTGCCCACAGTTGCAGAAAGTACATTGTGCACGTATACAATTTAAAATGTGCCTACACGACAATAGAAGCTGTGTTATTACTGTGATGGTGTGAAACTTTAGAAATATATTCTGCAGTTCCCTAATTATGTGTCTGCCTTTGGTCCCTGAGGGCCACCGTAGAGGTCTGGATCAGTAATGATGCTGTGAGAGAGCGCCGGAGCATCTGTGCTCCTCATCTCGGGAATGAATGTGTTTTTACTCGAGATTGCGCTCAGCTTCACTTCCACACTAAACTCAATGTCGATGGAGTCACTGTCTGTTCATTTCTCTGATTCAATAAATCTCCACAAGATCTGCACAAACAGAGCTGCTGTGTTCAAACCTCACGACATTTTCTAGAAAAATAGATTAACCAAACAGTAAAACATACCGTTATATCACCCTCGTTGTTGTTCTGAGGGCGAGATAAATGTCAGATAGTCATTTAATGTATGCTTTGTTGATGTATTTCTTTAAAAAAGGCTGTCAGGTTGTGAGTCTTTGTCAAGTGACATGTCACACACACTGAGCTCAGATTTGTCAAGTCTGCCATCAAAAGTCAGTATTATTGAAGATCTTAATAAGAACTCCAATTTACCCAAATCTAGATTATTACTTATTCTACATTCATTTACACCTCCAGACTTTTTATTTCTCAATTTTAGGAGAAACGTTTGAGACTAAGTTGATACAACAAATGTTCTGAAAATAAACAGCGTTGAGACATTCACTGAATGTGGAGCTGAGCTTTATAAAGTGGTTTTAGCAGCTTCTGTAATGATGTATCTTTCCATCCTAGCGTTTCTCGTAACAGCACAGCCTCCGGGTCTGGATTACTCTAAAACCGGGCTCAGCAAACCCATCGACTGTTAATACCTGTCGCTCCATGAGACCTCGCAGGCATGGAGAGTCTGGAGCCATAGAGACTCGCTGAAGATGGATTCTGACATCACAGCCGCCGGTGGAAGTCTTGAAGATGCCTGAAGTCTAAGCACAGCAATAAAAGAAGTGCTGGGTGACTCAATCGTGACCTTGTTATTGTGCGCAGGAGATGAGAAACAAGCTGCAATGTGTCTGTGACCTATATTTACCGCTCGGATGCTTTCTGTTCCTTCACAGAGGAAGAGAGAGAGAGAGAGAGAGAGAGAGAGAGAGAGAGAGAGAGAGAGACAGAGAGAGAGAGAG
>NC_079894.1:2089167-2108110 GCF_024868665.1 Triplophysa rosa | reverse complement strand
GAGAGAGAGAGAGAGAGAGAGAGAGAGAGAGAGAGAGAGAGAGAGAGAGAGGTAATAACACACACGCACACACACACACACACACACACACACACACACACAATACAAATATGAGATCAAACAGACCAAAATCAGAACATCATATCATTATACAGTATACTTGTTTACATTTTTTTAAATCCACATGCAAAAGTATGCATTAAATGTAAATACTATGGACAAATCTCATAAAATAAGAACATATCCAGTTAACATTTTACCCAAGGATCACAATAAAATGCAAGAAATTCAAATTTGTATTATGAAAATAAAGCCATTTTTAATAACATTACGAATTTTTGAAACATGACATTATATTGAGAAATGTTTCACTTCTGTATAATGATATATTTATTCACACCTGGTCTACACCGGACGCGACACCACAACGGCTTGTTCTTAATGAGATTGTCTGTCACAGTTTGGAGGGGAAGAACCCAGATGCAGGCAGCGATTAAGGGGTTAAAAAAAGAGTTTTATTTAAAATATAAAACAAAAACCCACCGTAAGCGAACAAACACTATAAACAAAAGACTTCTCCAAAGGGCAAACAAAAGACATCCCTCAAGGGGGCAAAACATGAACTAAAAGCAAAACAAACAAAAACTCACAATCATGGCCAATGCAGGGCAGGGTGTAACTAGTTACTGAGTAATTAGTTACTGTAATTTAATTACTTTTCCCTTGAAAAAGTAAAGGGTTACTCTTATTTTTTCTGTAATTTAATTACAGTTACTTCTGATGTAATTAAACTAAATACTTTGTGTAATATATGTGTGTGTAATAGTGGAATTGTGGAACTTTAAAATCTGTGCTTTAATGTATAATTCTCACATTTGTAATACTTTGATCAGTTAATAATAATACTTTATGTGGTTTAATATGATTTATTTGAATGAATTAAAAGAGCCGTTTCATGTCCGTCCTTGAATCACTGAACTAATCAAGGTTGATATAGGATATAGAAAGTCATTAGTAATAAGTAACTAAATACTTTTTGGAGAGAGTCATTTGTACAGTAATCTAATGACACTATTGAGTATGTAATTAGTTACTAGTAATTCATTACTTTTTGAGAGTAACTTACCCAACACTGTATACTAGACAGTGATCAATACGAAATGAGG
The DNA here is from genome assembly GCF_024868665.1 of Triplophysa rosa. NCBI lineage: Eukaryota > Metazoa > Chordata > Actinopteri > Cypriniformes > Nemacheilidae > Triplophysa > Triplophysa rosa. Next base: position 2,106,944 of record NC_079894.1, on the reverse strand, counting down.
TACGAGGAACACGGTACAAAGAACAACGAACAGGCACGGGACAGAAAGAACAGGGACTCTAAATAGAGGATCACTAAGGAGGGATGATAACACAGGGAGGGTGACGGGCAGGTGGCCGGGATCAAACACTAAGGGGAAAATAACGAGGGGGCGGGACTTAGAGACGAGACACCGGAGAGAATGCATATTATGTCGTGACAGACAATGATATGCTTCTCTCCACACAAAATAATAATTAATAATAATTCATTACATTTATATAGCGCTTTTCTGCCTGGGCACTCAAAGCGCTTTTACATGGAAAGGGGGAATCTCCTCAACCACCACATAACATGTGCGTCTGTCATGATCCTGCCTCAAGGCTCAAAAAGCATGACAAGAGAGGGCAGAATCATGACATTGTCGTGTCGCGTCCGTTGTCATATTTAATATTACTAAATGACATGTAAATTAGTACACATACTGCATTATGACATTTGCTGTAATCCTGTGTTTAATTATTGTAGATACATAAAAGATTTAAATGCAGAAATGTCTTACTGTAATATTTAATACAGAAAAAATGTTCATTACAGTTATGCATTTGTTGCATTTATATAAAGCGTCTTACAACGTATTCAAAGTACATGTTATGGGTATGTGTGTGTCGGGAAATCAAAGCCATGACCTTTGAAAGAATTTGAGCAGTAATGAAATGTATTGCATGGGAACACAAAAAAAGCTTTGTTTTCTTAATGCAAATTGATATCTTTCCTTTTTCATTTAGTGTTGAAATGAGTTCTGCATGAAATCCATTCCAGCTGTTCCACGAAGAAAAAACGATGTTCAAAAATAATAAGAGCAGAATAAATTGGCTCAATCGTTGACTGGATTCATTTATTCAGTTTGCACACATTGGATTGAGTTGTTCATCTGTCGGTTTGGGCAAATCGTTTACTTTGATACCATCATTCATTTACTTCACCGGAGAAAAGAAGACATGTCTAAATTAATAAGACTGACTTTTACAAAAATGCTTTTAAAATATAATGAAAATAAACTATATTACATAGTTTACCCTAAACTATAACCCACATGACGTTCAACGTGTTTTAAGACCTCCGGCGTCTTCGGAACACAAATAAAGATATTTTAGGTGACATCTGAGCAGAGTTATTATAGTTTTGATGTTAGTTTTATTTCGTTTTTTTATATTTTAAATTAGCTTTTATTTTTAGATTTTTAGTTTTTCTGTTAACTTTAGTTCAAGTTTTAGCTATTTTGGTATATGCTTTTGTCATTTTATCATTTATTGGTTTATTTTTAATGTTGCTATATATGATTAATTCATTTTTATTTTAGTTTTTGTTTATTATTATAATTTACTGCTTTAAACTTACTTCAGTTTATTTCATTAATATTTCCTCGAGTTAAGTTTTTCCAAAACATTTTAGGTCATTTGATTTCAATGAACAGGAACATTTTCAAAGTTTTCATTTGAGTAAACTAGAATAACCTTGCATCCAAGAGATTTCCTGGCCTCCTCGTAGACATCGTGGTTCACGAGAAAACCTCGACGCATGCGCAGACGCTGGTGTTCTGACTGTGTTTACAAGCAGACGCACGTTGTATATAAGATGATCTTCACAAAATGTCTGATGATTTCGATATTTTCAATTTAACGATGTCTTTTGTACTTTTGTGGACCTTGACAACAACTGACACCATGATGTCCATGAGGAGGCCCGGAAATCTCTCGGATGTCACCTAAAATATCTCTATTTGTGCTGCGAAGACGCCGGGAGGTCTCAAAACATGTTGAACGTCATGTGGGTGAGTACAAAATCACACCATTTTGATTTTAAGATGAACCTTTCCTTTAACAAAAACAAAACACTTGCATCTTTTTTCTCCTCTGCGGAACACAAGATGTGTGTCTCAGATCATTTCTCATCCAATAAAAACATCCACAATAACATTTAATGACATTAAACTGTGAATGTAGGTGAGCGTTTCAGAGAACAAGCGCTAAACTTACAGTCTGTTCTTCAGTTGTGTGATGATGTGTGTGGCGGACAGACGCGGTTTATCAAAAGTGACTTACAAGTGTGTTTTATCATTCCGTGTTCACTGGGAATTCAAAGTCATTCAACACATCTCTCTCGCAGTTTAATAAAGATCAGCTGGAACATTCCCACTGCAAAACAAACAGAACAGAAACAACATGAGGGTGAATAAATGAAGACAGAATGCTCAGGTTTGGATGAACTGATCATGTAATCTCAGAGGTAACACACTAAGATACACACACACTGACAGCAAATCATAGAGATGGAGCTAATGCTTGCAGTTCTGTGCTGTTGCCTTCTGAAATGATTTAAATGGCTTGATTTACACACGCGCACGCACGCACGCACGCACACACACACACAGCAAGCTTCTAAAGGCGTCTGAATTGAAGTCCAATTACAATGTTAACACAGCGAGACCCGGCAACAGACTGAAGCAGCAGCCGTCCACCTCCCTCAGCGTCTGACACACACACACACACACACACACGCACGCACGCACGCACAGGAGCACAGACACACACACACATTACATTTACATTTATGCATTTGGCAGATGCTTTTATCCAAAGTGACTTACATTGCATATACAGTATATTATACACACACACACACACTCTACACAAGTCCATTTAGCGTGTGTTGCTTTCTGAAATGTGTGAAGCTCAAATCACTGCCATGCCCGTACGAGTCGCATTCTGAGTGCATTTCTGCTCTAACGACGCATTTAACAGCAGTTGCATTCACGGCTCAATGACACAGCATCTGCTCAAGGACCGTTTCTCCAGTGACAGCACGCGCACCCTCAAAAAACACACATTACCCTCAAATAAGTGTTCTCAGAGCCCGGTGAAATAAACCGTTCGAGGGAAGAACGACGTGGAATTCTTTATTCTGTATTCATGGTTGTTTGTGATGTGTTGTTAATTATTGCATTGCTTCACAGCAGGTTGGCGTGTAATTCCCGCGAGCGCCTCATCTCATGCATATCAATACAGTCTATAGGCTTGAGACGTTCATTGTGTTACGAACTATGATTACAGAATAGAATAATCTTTATTAATTCATTATGATTATTAATAAATGATTAATAATCATCTATTGATTTATTAAAAGAAAACAACGAGAGAACAGCTCTGAGGATAAAGAAATGAACGATTGTATCACTTAATGATATAATAATTGCAATGTTTTCTTTTATTGTCACAAAAATTAAACAGGTGTCCTCTAAATTCCTTATTTATGTGATACGATAACAGGCTGTTTGTTTAAGACATACATTAAACGAGATCATGAGGATTACGTGAAAAATGTTGATGAATGAGAATTTGAGAGGATGATGAGTCTGACTATCACGACAATAATATCTCAACGCGAACATGTCTTTTAATTTTGAGGTTTGATGTTTTTACGATATGAAGTCATCTGCTCCTGGTGTCACAGAGAAGAAGAAAAGGAATATAAACAGCAGCTCTCTGCATTCCCATTGGTGGAACATTGTCGATGAATCAATCTTCAGTGACGGCCGTTGATTGACTGATGATAACATTTGTTCGTAATGGAGAGAGAAAATGGCCTTCTCACGGCCGAGCGATCTCGATGGCCTCTCTCTGTCAGCGGCTCGCGCTGTGAATGACAGAGGCATTATGGGAAATTACTTGCATGGAGACAAATGTTTGAGCTGCAAGAAAATGCCATGATTTCAAATGGACCCTGCAGGGAGAGTTCAATAAAAAATCACAGATGACACGACCTCCTAAAACTCATGAAACTGTTAAAGTCCCAGTGAAATTAAAAATGACAATTCTTATTTTTTCATGAAATATTGCAGCGTTTATAGTAAACAGCTTATCAATGTGGGTCATTCACTTTTTAAAACTCATGTACCCTCATAATCTTCAGTTAAAATCTGAAAATGCACTTCCTTCCTGTAATGACAATCCATCTCAAATGACATAAATTAGACGGCTTGGGCGGAGCCTCCGTTAAGTCCTCCCCTTCAACTGTCAGTCTGCTGCCAGCTTCATTTCAAAATCAATGCAACAGCTGTTTTTACACATCCAATCAATTCGCAGTGAAAAAACGCAAGCCACACCCACTCATTTTCTCCTTTGAAATTCCTTTTCACTCGGAAATGTGTCAGAATACGGAAGTACAAACGATCATAACTTCCGGCTCACAGGGACTTTAAAGTTTGCTCGTGTGACAGAGAGACTAACTCGAGACGGCTGAAATACTCATTTGTATTTAATTGATATTCTCAGCCGTTTAATGAACGACATTCATCATAATAAGAAACAAGCAGAGAATGACACAAACCCACTGACCCCACGATGATTGATGACTGCTCAGACGTTTCTCTTTAATAACTTTAATAGGTGATTTTATGGAGTTCTCAGTTGTGTTTACATTACATTTAAGTCTTAAAGATTGTTTCTGCCAATCGTATATTAATCTTGAGTGCCTATACAGTAGTATTGCATACGTCGTATCTTCAAAGAGTATTTAGTTTGATAAATTTTACAAAAGAGAGATACAACTGTACGATTATTTCCAGAAAAACACGAGCAGCTGGAGGCGGGACTAGTGGGGAGAGTGGGATGGAACTACAGCACGAGCACACAACACATCATCACGTTAATCCCTTCGTGTTTTCTACATTATGCAGCTGGGGCGCCAGAAATAAACTGTAAAAAAGGTTTTCCCTGTAAAATTACACCTTTTCCCCATTTTTCTTGTAAATTTGTATTCTTTTTTTGTAATTTGACATTTTTTTGACCTGTTTCAAAGATACATAAAAATTTGTAAATTTACATTTTTTTACATTTTACGTGGAAAATCTGTAAAAAAAAATTACAGGTGTTTTTTTACAGTGTGGATTTGAGTAAATGTGATGAGAAATGTTTCGTATTGAGATCTTCAATAATATTGACTTTTGATTGCAGAAGAGACAAATCTGAGCTCAGTTTGACACATTGTTGACATCTCTTCTCAAACTCTCATGACACACACATCTGTGACATTTCTTTTTGTCAAGACAAATATCTGAGACACAGATGAGATTTAAACAAAAAGCTTCCAGTTGCTCCTCGTTTAATCTTAAAGATGTCAAGGAGAAATAATTGAGATATTAAAGAGGCAGTGATTTTTCTTTTGTGATTGGCTCTGGTTAGTGACTCCACACACGTTTGAGTCTTTCATTGTGCGTTTATCCTACAAAATCTGGGCGGTATTATCATGTAATATCTTACCAGTTTTATGTCATTTCCTTCTTGCTTTCAGAGAAATCTAATACGGCGTCTACACCGGACGTGAGACGAAAAAAGACAATAGAACCCATTATAAAGTTAAACACTGGATGCAGCGCGACACAACAAAGCTAGTAAGAACAAGGCATTCGTCACGCTGCGTCGCGTCACACCGCTCGCGTCTGGTGCACATGCTGTACGAAGAAAAAGCTCTTCGCTAATCTTGTTGAACTTTTTCAATTAGCTTATTTTTTCTTTCCCCACTGGCAGCTTTGTCTGATTTTAAAGGGACAGTTCACCCTATAAATGTCGTTGTTCTGTTGAACACAAAGGAAGATATTTGGAAGAATGTCATATTAGAAAAAATTTAAATGTTAGTCAAAGGTGCCCCAGAATGGTTTGCTTTCCTAAATTTCCTCAAAATATCTTCTTTTGTGTTCAACAGAACAAAGAAATGCATAAAGCAATTTTCCCTTCTATGGTAGTCAATGATGCAATTTATTTACCATTATATTTAAAAAGCATATATTTATAATAAAACGCTGTCATGTTTGATTTTTGATTTTTAAAAAGTATGAAATTCAGGCGGCGGAGGCAAATGTACACTCGAAATTCAGAGTGCGTTGTGGGTAAGCATTTGAACATTTGTTGGGAATGACGTTGTTCGCTCATGTTTTGGACACTAGCAGAAAATACAGTGCACTACATAGGGAGCGGTTTCGGATCTAGCTAGTGAATATACTGGAGCTCACAGTGAGGTAGTGCTACGAGTCCTCATTTGTTCATCTTTCATAAAAGCAAAATACATAAATTCCCACACAAAAACATCTTTCTTCTACTCACAGTAGTCCATCACTCTCTACCGTACCTGGCCAGATGGGAAAGTGAGGGATTCAGAGAAGACAGGAGCTGAAATAAACGAGATGAATCCCTTTTCTCGCTCCATCATCTTCCATCTCCTCATCCAGACCTCCATTTATTCCTCTTCATCCACTGAGAGCAGGAGAAAGTCATGCCAAGGACAGGCGGCCGCTCAGTGTGACTGTAATAACCGTCTGATCCGGACGCCAGGAGAAAACAAACAGCTGAATGATGGAGAACTGAAAGGGCTGAATCTAAAGGTGCAGGTTCATATTATACTGACAGTGTGTGTGTGGTGGCAATTCTTCTCACGCAAAGATATGAAAATGATACAGAATATATTCATCATCATGCAAATACATCTGTAGAATAAAGTGTGCACTGTAAACCCGAGTAAGTTGGGAAAATATTTGGAGTTCTGATGATCCCAATGATCAAGATTTGAGTTTGTTGTACTCGTGCATGTTAAATGCTTTTAATTTCGAACATTTAGTAAAGTCACTTTTTTTACTGAGAGTTAAATAATAGAAGGGTCTCATTAAGTCAACCTAAACATTTCAGCTGCATCAACAATTAACAAACAGAGAGTGATGCAACACACACGACAGTTATGGCACCTCCCACAACCTAAGCATAAGGACCGCTCTTCTGAACGATGGTGACCCCAAAAGCCAAAAATACAACAAACTCTTCCAAATGTCCAAGATAAATGAAAATTCATCATTAACAAGGCTTTTTTCCTTTCTAAAAACTCATTAAATAGCACTTGATTTCAAAATGTACTCACGCAAAGCATGCTGGGAACTGAAATTCATTCTCAACAAATCATCTTCAATTAAATTGTTTAAATGAAGTTAAACTAACTCAAAAGTATGAATTAGTTGCAGGAACTCAAAATATTTAATTTTTATATAAAATGAAGTTTACACTACACTGTAAATCTTTGCTGTAGTTTTGCAGCAGGTTTGCCAGTAACTTACTCTAGATTTGATTACTACTTAATATTTTCCCAGAAGTACTGTTTTCAATTTGAGTTCAACTTTACTTTAATCAAAATTAAAACACTTTGACTTCCGAGAATCATAATGAGCTAAGAGACTGGTCTCAATGCTGGCATTACACTGCAAAAAAATGACATTCTTCCTAAGCATTTTTGTCTTGTTTTCTAGTGAAAATATTCAAAACTTCTCAAATTACGATACATTTACATAACAAGAAAAGCGACCATAGATATTTTGTTTTGTTTTATGAAAGATAATATAAGAACTAGGTAAGTTTATGTTTATAGGAAAATTGTGAATGAAAACTACAGCAAAGTTTAACACCGTACTTTAACTATTGAATTACTTTGAACATTGGGGTTTACAGTGTGAGGAAAGAGACAGTTCTCTTATCCATATTATCATATATAAAACCAACCATGTCACAACCAGACATTAGAATATCAGACATTAACTTATATTCGCATGATTTCATGCGTTGTTGCATTTCTCAATATTAGCGCAAGTGAAAAACATTTTGGTGAATATACTTTAATGAGATTTTTATATTACATCATATTTCAATCATTTAATAAAACACACAGACTGACAGAACCAGAGGACAGACACTGACCTTTAAACACATGCTGTACAGAATGATCTCTCCGCCCGCGCACACACACACACACGCACACGCACACGCACACGCACACGCACACGCACACACACACACACACACACACACACACACACACACACACACACACACACACACAACGTAATCATATAACTAGAACTAACTGAATAAACCTCACTGCAAACAGTATGAAGTAAAAATGGTGAATATGAGCAGACCTGAACGGTGAACCGTATTAGATCAGATCATCATTCTGAGTCCATTACTGCATCACATCATCTTACAAAAAGAAAACAAGAACTTGTTGAAGAAGAGATGATATTCTGCTAAAACAACACAGCTTTTACAAAAGCCCTACAACCTACAATCAATCTGATGAACACAAACCTGCTCGTAATTTAACAATAAAGTGTGACTGAATAAAAGCTGAAAAGAGGGACGGATCGTATTGTATAGACTCTACTCTGTCAAACTGAACAAGGAAATTGTTTTGGTCAGGGTGCATTCTGACCTGACAATTTCAGTCAAGCAGTTGCCACATCTTCAGGGATCTTTCTGCTGATACTATATGCCGTCTAATGCAGAGAAGAACCTCTCTGTTTCACAAAAGGTTGTGTGGCAAAAAACGTTCTTCACATCATGAAAAGGAACGTACGAGATGGTTCTTTAAAAAACCTTTGACTGAATGTTTGTTTGTTGCTTGTGTGTGTGTTTTTTTGGTACAACACACAGTACCAATACAGCACAAACAAACATCAGACATCCCATTTCACAGCATCACACATCAACTCTGAATAAATGACGTCATACTGAACCCCGGAGGATGCAGTTTGACTCACAAAAGGCTAAAAATAGCAGCGAATAGATACAGACTTTAAGAGGCGGACCCTTCGTGACATCGTATGTGTGGTCTTCAGCAGAGAGAGAGAGAGAAAATCATTGGCTCTTTAAACAGATCTGGCACTCTCTTTGTGTGCCTGTGAGAGGGAGATAAAGGAGTGTCTGATTCGATATGTGTGTGTGAGTGTGTGATAGGCTATTTGTGTGTGTGTGTGTGTGTGTGTGTGTGTGTGTGTGTGTGTGTGTGTGTGTGTGCGTGCGTGCATGCGTGTGTCTGTGTCATTTGCTATTTTTGTGTGTGTGTGTGTGTGTGTGCGTGCATGCGTGTGTCTGTGTCATTTGCTATTTGTGTGTGTGATGACTATTTGTGTGTGTGATTGGCTAATTGTGTGTGTGTGTACGCGTGCGTTTGTGTGATTGGCTATTTTTGTGTGCATGCGTGTGTCTGTGTCATTTGCTATTTGTGTGTGTGATTTGCTATTTGTGTGTGTGATTGGCTAATTGTGTGTGTGTGTGTGTACGCGTGCGTTTGTGTGATTGGCTATTTTTGTGTGTGTGTGTGTGTGTCTGTGTGATTGGCTAGTTGTGTGTGTGTGTGTGTGTGTGTGTGTGTGTGTGTGCGTGCGTGCATGCGTGTGTCTGTGTGATTTGCTATTTGTGTGTGTGTGTGTGCGTGTGTTCATGTTTGTATATCCTGGTGGGGACCTAAACCTGAATACACACAACACATGGGGACTCGTGTCACCGTGGGGACCAAAATTGAGGTCCTCATGGGCACAAAAGCTAATAAATTGTACAGAACAATATTTTTTACAAATCTAAAAATGCAAAAAGTGTTCTATGATCTTTAGGTTTAGGGATAGGGTTAGGGATAGGGGATAGAATATACAGTTTGTACAGTATAAAAACATTACGCCTATGGACTGTCCCCACGGAGATAATAAACCAGACATGTGTGTGTGTGTGTGTGTCAATCGGTGATTAATCACGGCAGGCGAGCGGATCTGAGCAGGTGAATTCTGGCGAATCCTTCATAGGAACAGAACATATGGAGAGATAAAGAAAACACCGACAGAAGAGAGACTAACATAACAACAGACACCACAGTCAGACAGAATGAAAGACAGAGAAAAGAAAGAGACAGACTGTCAAATTCAGTACATTTGAAAAATCTCAAATATCACAAACAGTCTAATACTTGATGTTTGTTTAAATCAACTTCAAGCTATAGTAAAACATTTATTCATTCCTCCAAAGTAATAATACAACCCTGGAGAATTCCTGAGGCAAAAACTCACACACAAATAATCTGAGAAGTGAAAGAGCGCTCGTTTCTATTCATCTGCAGTCTGTGACAACGCACAATGTACGTGCTACACAAAACACATACACTAACAGTGTTACATCTGATTTTAAGCTATGGTTGGGTCAGAAAGATCACTGGGTTACATACATCTAGAAAATGTTCATATCTGACCCAACCACAGGTTGAAACATCGAAGCATTTTTAGAGCACACAATTATATTTTTTTACAATGTTATCAAGTTCAACTGTTTATATGCCAAACAAAAGTATGTTTATATGTTTTATTATATTTAATCATTTGTCACCTTATTTTAATTCCACCTCATTGTTTGTTGTTGTGTTATTGTTTGTTTCTTGTTTTATGGACAATGATTTGGAAATACACAAAATCATGTCAATAAAGTACATTTACATTGAAATTGAAAAGTTGCTGCCTTGCACAACATACACAATACACACACACACGCACACACACACACACACACACACACACACGCGCGCACGCGCACACGCACACACACACACACGCACACACACACACACCTGTCAGATGTACATTTATTCCTGTTCCTGCTTTTTTGTTGCTCAAGTAGATATGCTATTCTACAATAGTGTGTGTGTGTGTGCGCGTTTCTTTATAAATTCCTGAAAAAAACACACACAAATAAGTCAACTGTTGACATACAATAGGAGTATAGAGCATGATTGAAGTCATGTGGACATTATAATGATTTTGAAAGACTTTTATGAAAAGGAAACTTTTCAAACGTCTTTTAACTTTCACCATCAAGATATCAGAGATGTTATTTGTCTGATTTTCTTTCGTCCACACACATTCACATGACATACACAGGAGATTTTTAGGAATGTGGTGATGTTTAGACAGAGCGAGTTGTTAATCCTTTATCAGGTGTTCACTCGATAGCAAACAGAGGCAAAAGAGATTCTTTATATCCCTTCAGTCCTTTAACACACACACACACACACACACACACACACACACACACACACACACACACACACACACACACACACACACACACACACAGTGTTATTCATAAAACTAATTTTCCCCTGTAACCTCCACATAACAAACTAGAAATCTACAGAAGATAAATTAACCTAATGATGAAATGCACTTTTCAACATGAGATGACTTTAATTATCCATTTCTTTGTAATGAATGGTCCCTAAACATTATGGATAAAATAAAAATAAATCAAATGAAAAATGAGGAAAGTAAAAAGGGAGAGAGAGAGAGAGAGAGAGAGAGAGAGAGAGAGAGTCTCACATACCTCATACTGTATCCCACAATGCAATGCGCTGGACTTGACCTTCAGTGGATTTAATGAATAAATTCAAATCGGCCACAGGAAGTCTTCATCAAACTGTTAAAGATGAAACAAAATATATATTGGGAATATACTGAAGAATATAGGCTAATGCTTTATATTAAATGAATGATTACGAATACAAATAAAACATATTAATTAAATAATTTCAATACATTGGGACCAAGTGCTTTTATTTTTTTATATGTGAAAAGTGATATATGAATATTTTGTAATCATGTAATATATTAAGAATGTTTTATACTGTACATTTAATATCCTGACTCTATTGTATAAGAGTAAGAATAAAAAAACATGACGTGATAATGTGACGTCACAGCAATGTTTCAATGCCGCTCATGCCATATAAACTCATCACGTAATCATATCAATCCACACACACATTGACAGTTCTTCAGAAATGCATCACAGTTTCACAGTATAATAACGCCATAGTTTCAGTGTAAATGCTAATGCATGGAAACGCATGCAAAGTCCGCTTACAGAAGTCGTGCCACTCGGCGGCCATGTTTGCAACGCCTCTGGGCAGCAATTTACGTCATAGCAGGTCCACAGTCCTATCTACTTGAATTGGGGAAGGCAGATATTCTTTAAATCGCTGGCAAAAATCACAATTAAACCGCATATTTCCGATCAATAATTAAACATGACATGAACTGTCTCTTAACTTTGGTTTGCTAAGCGTAAATTGCGCCAAAAAATTCACCTTTTTCGGGGTCTTCTCATCTCTCATCTACGCCTGCAAACATGCTAGCAAGCGCCTCACGAAGGCTCCGCCCCAGTGAATCGTCAGTCTTTACTGATTGACGATTGGCTCGTTTTACTTGAAGGCGGGACTTCCTTCGCTAGAGCGGCCATATTGAGAGTTCCTCACCATTTATTGTAACGGCATTGTTAATATTAATATCTTTTACGCATCTCATTTAACTGCACATGAACACCAACACAGCTATCAAAAGAAGCCGAGAAGAACCGCTACTTGGCTAAACTTGTCTATCCAATATTTTGAATTTAGACTGCGATACCAAGCTCAACCGCTAGTGTACCGGTTAGTGTCAGTGTACCATACGGTTTCTTTAAATGCGACCAAACTGCAAGACCCTTTCAACAAATTGTTTATTTAATAACATGAACATACAACAAAATTCAACAAATCGTTTATTTAATACAATTATTATACAATAAAATAATAATATAAATTAATATTAAAACTAATTAAATAAATAAAAATAGTTATATCATAGACACAGCAAACACTGACCGGAAGTTAACTGGGGGTGAGGCCCGCGCGCGTACGATGAAACGGTCTATAGAAACGACACACTGCACACAGTGTTCAGAAAGATAAACATGCATCCTGAACACATCCATTTACTCTCTGTCTATCTCTCTCGCTCGCTCTTTCTCATTCTTCCTCTCTCTCCTTTAAGCTCTCATTCTTTTCTTTGTCTATATCTCTCCCTCTCACCTTGTTAATCTCTCTCTTTCACTCTAAATTTTCAATTTGAAGGATTTTTATTGGCCTCAAAATAACAAAACAATGAGGTGGTTTTAAAATAAGGTGGGAAAAGAACAGAAATATATTCTGTGTCTCTTGTGAGAGGTTTGGCAGTCTCTTCAGATGTGCTGCTGTCTGTAGATTGCAGATCATTATAATCTGAAAGCATCTTTTCACACAGAACAAAAGAGCAGCGCTTCTGCGGCCCGTCCATCATCGAAGAGTCCTGTTATAACCAAGCGGTCACACCGCTGCCTCACGAGCAGTTCCACGTCTACCATTTCACGTGACCAAACGTGTTTTCTTTTAAGCTCGAGGGTGTTGCATTTGCGTTAAACAACAGCTGTGTTGCTTGGTCACTATAATGAATCAAGATTCAGAACAGCCACAGAAATGTGAGAGAGACGGTTATCTGTCCCAGCGATCTCTGCGTGTAATACAAAATGAATGACTAAACACTAAACCTTTCAGGTATTGACAGGACAAAATTATTTGCCATCAAACTGCATATCAGGAAACGTGGGGTTTTGTTCGAATATACCAAAAAAATGCTTAAAAACCTCACAGGACATAAAGCAGATACCCAGTAGAGTTATTCATGTTTTGTTGTTTTTGTCTACAGAAGTCATTCTTATGACTTTCGACTCAATAAATTTGTGTTGTGTTTTTTTTTGTGCCAAACCTTTCTTCAAAATCTTTTTAGAGCCGAGCGGCAGTTTACACTACAAACTACACAACACACATACACAATCCTGAATACAACTTTGATTATTGATTTGAATAATGAGCGAAGGTTTTTTGGACATCCCTTTAACTATAAATCTAGTTCACAATAAACAAATATCGCAATTCCTATTTCACACCTTTATTCCAAATATCAAGTGTCCTTCAACAGAGATTACACAAGAAAAAAACTGAGACTAAATATTGAAAGGGACAATATTTTCGAGGAGTAAAGAATTCTGTCATCGTTTATTCATCTTCATATGGTTCAAAACATGAATATGATTGTTTCTTCTAATAATCTCTCTCTCTCTCTCTCTCTCAGTCTGTTAGAGGTAATAAATTATTCTCCAGCGATATTTATTGATCGTGTTAGATTGAGATGATCTTTCCCCCGCGCCTGCAGCAGAGATGTCAGTGTAACACTAAACAGTTCACACTCGCTGGATTCAACGTGTCTGTTTGATGTCTCGAAGAGTCTCTGTGAGCCGCAGACAGATTACAGAGCGTCTCACTTCACTGCGCCTCCATCACGTTAAAGACTTTAGCCGTCACTCTCCTTTCACCTGTACAACACACACACACACACACACACACACACACACACACACACACACACACACACACACTGAGAGACACACTAACACACACTTATTACACGGCTCGTTGGAATGCTTGATTCTGATTGGCCAGTCGCGACATTTGCAGGTTCGTTATTCCCAGATAACAACCTCTCAAAACTAATAACACACGGTGACCCAGATGCAGCAAATCATTTTGACAGTTTTTTTTTTACAAATGACATATAAATATGTCTTTTAATAACATATATGACCAAGCCAACGGGCTAATCGGGAGGACCTGGAAGATTTACTGTGGGCCGGTCTGTTTTTTGGCCACGAGGGCCGGTGTTGTTGTGCCACTGCAGGGGCGGACTGGCCATCTGGTAAACCGGGCCGAAACGCAAATGCGGACAGACGGACGGATTTGAAACGCGAATCGGAATGACAGCAACCCCCACCCCCCCGTCAACGGAATGGATGAAGGGCAGCTCTCAAGAATGTCAGGGCCGATTTTAAGTCCCATTCCGCCCCTGTATATGACATTATATTTACAAATGATTAAACCAAATTGCCTGTTCGTGACATTTGAACGTTGTTTCTTACCTTAAAAATGAAAGTAAACAGCTTTTCCTCATGGAAGGTCTGCGCTAATAAAATATTTCAAAATTACATTTCATGTCCAGTTTTTTTCTTATGTGTACTTTAAAAATTATTTTCCAGTTGTCACTGTCAGAAAATTCTAGAAATGTCTGTAGTACAGGAAGCTGGGATGAAGTGATGATGGGTGTCTGGAACTTGGTTCGTGAGGACAGTATTAATCATAAAAGACAAAAACCATCAACGAACTTCAATCAAAACATTAAATAGATTCAATATAAAAAATACAACAAACCTCATATTCATTGTAAAACATCATTGTTTTTTCCATAACATCATGACTTAAACTTGTTGGACACACACAAGAAAGTGTCTAGTGTTGGCACAAAGACACGCACACACACACACACATGTCTGGTTTACTATCTCCGTGGGGACAGTCCATAGGCGTAATGTTTTTATACTGTACAAACTGTATATTCTATCCCCTATCCCTAACCCTATCCCTAAACCTAAAGATCATAGAACACTTTTTGCATTTTTAGATTTGTAAAAAATATTGTTCTGTACAATTTATAAGCTTTTGTGCCCATGAGGACCTCAATTTTGGTCCCCACGGTGACACGAGTCCCCATGTGTTGGTGTGTATTCAGGTTTAGGTTCCCACACACACACACACGCGCACGCACGCACGCACACACACACACACACGCACGCACACACACACACACACACACACACACCTGTGATGGACAGCAGGAGGAGATGGATTAAATGGTGAGTTTATCAATACTGTGTGCCGTGAAATGAGCTATCGATTACAGAGCCAGAGGACATAACAGAGCTCAAGGGAGAAAGAAACGAGAAGATCCAGAGGAAATAAAACTCACACGAGCTTCTCTCAAACGTGAGGTTTATATATATGAGCGTCTCACGAACAGCTCGAGTGTGTCTCCTGTCGCCTCGGGCTCAGTCAGATGAGAGACGTGACATCATCATCCAACCAGTGAACCTGTCAAAACCACCTCAACAACACCCAAAGAAATAAGACATCATAACACCTGCGTTCTGAAGCACATTTACCAAACAATATCACATGACTGTAATAAAATAATGAGGAAAAATCATTCTCACTACTGCACAACTGTAAAAAAACCCTCTTTGCGTAATATTTGCCATGTTATAATTATTTATGCTCAATTTTTATCTATAAAACTGGGGAAGTTGTGCTTAAAGGGACAGATATCTGACATTCTTAAAAACTCTTCCTGTCTGTTCAGCAGAAGAAAGAAATGTATACAGGTTTGGAACAGTCTGAGGGTGAGTCAATGACAGAATTGTCCTTTGTGGGTGAACTTTCCCTTTGATATGTCATGGAAAAAATATGTAAAATAATCAATCATTAAGCACCTTCTTGCACTCTACGTCATCATTTTTCTGTGCCTTTGCTGTGATTCATCACTCAGAGCTGGTTGTTTTGGTTCAAGGCCTCTGTGAAGAAAATAATAGTTCACTTTCGTAAACCAAGGTCACTGAAAAAGTGGGTCACTGTTCTGAAATGATTCGACACGTCTGCAGTTTTCCGATTGTCTCTGAGCGACCAACCCAGTCTCGCAGCAGTTCGTGGCATAGACACGAAATTTGAAATCTATTAATGCGTGTTCATGGAATATCCCCACTTTTTCGTGCCGCTCAGCACGACTTTCAATACACAGACTGTGTGTGTATTTACATTTATATATTCATAACCTGATATCAAAAGAAGTCGTACATATTTTAGGACTGCACTTCACATCACCCCAAACCCTACAGTATATAAAACCACAGCCGTAATGGCTAATTTAGCAAAAAACGCGAGTTTCACCAGGTGGCAAAGCAATGATGAATGGCTTCCCTAACCCCGCCCCTAAACCTAACGTCACAGGAGAAAAGTCAAAACATAGAAATTCACACAAATGAGCCACCTTGTAAAATAGTAAAAAATTAAAATAAATTGATAAATGTACATATGGAAGATACCGCGTTTTAAAATACATTATGTTGAAAGTCGTGTTGACTGACACGAAAAAAGGGGGAAATTTGTGTCAGCAAACACGAATTAATAGAATACAGTTCGTGACAATGTCACGAATTCCCTGAAAACAGACGCCAAGAGCTGTGAAAATCACACATGTTGACCGCGATTTGCTGAGAGGTTGTCGAGAGGTCTCAGGGGGCAGGTGTGTATTAATTACCATCTCTCGTGTCAGGACGGTAACGCTTCTAATTGACCGACTGAGAGTCTCGAGCTTTCGTGCTCTGCCTTCATCTCGCGCACAAATCCGCTCCGATACGCTTATGAACTTAATATGCACATCAGCCGCTCCACAGAGAATTAACAGACCCACAAGGTCACAGAGAGTAAATCAGTCTGACACACGCACACGCACACACGCACGCACACACACACGCACACACACACGCACACACACACACACACGCACACACGCACATGCAAGGAGACTTTGAAGGGACATGTGAAGTGAACTGGGATTGGAGCCGACTGGATTGAGAAGTGATTTGAGACTCGTCATAAAGGGATCAAAAACGCTTCATGCTGTAACGTGACGATGATAAAGTCGTTTCAAGGTCAAAGCAATTCAGAAGTTATTAAAAATAAAGATTCACATCATTATCATAGCAGTTTCTGTCACGGCACACTGCCATGAACTACGGTAGATCACTTTGGGATAAAAGCGTCTTATAAAAGTCTGAATGTTTATTTAACTTGTATTTCTAGATGTATTGTGGTCATTCAGTCCAGTGTCTGTTGAATTTCAACAAAATCAAACCTCAGGAGTGACATAAAGTCATCCGACAGACTGACTGCATGAAAAAACTGTGAGAAAAATCCAGGTTTTCACAAGGAAAGTTTCCTCTTTTCCTAAATACATGTAGATGACTGTTGTATTGCTTAAGACCCGATTCACATTTCGCGTCTAAAATCGCGCGGAAAACGCGGCAGTCTGAAATGTTGAACTATTTCTATTTCCATCTCGATGCGGCGCCGACAGGCCAAGAAAAATGTGCCTGCCGCGCGCCTACATTTAAAATAACGCAAAATGTGAATCGGGCCTAAAAGTGA